>NC_084802.1:173699402-173999402 GCF_963169125.1 Humulus lupulus | reverse complement strand
TTATTTGGATATATCTCATATATCTAAATATTTGTTGACGGTAAGAACTCGTCAACGATTGATGGTTAGAAAACTGAAATCTCTATACTATAGGAAGCTTTGGATCAGATAGAAAGAACTCTAATCAACAGAAGAAAACTCAGGCAACCATGAAAACCAGAAGCATATATTTCTTAAGTCTCTTTCATACACTCAGTTTTTCCAACCCCTTAGCTTGAGGGGTTGGAGCCTATTTATAAGGGGGGGCTCTATTGGCCCTGGATACAAACAAGTCCCAGACCACAGGGACGTACACAGGTACTCTGATAGTGTAGTGGCTCAGGGCGTAGTGGTGTCTACCCTGATGGTGTCAGAACCGTGGCCTAGGACATAGTACTGTCGGCTCTGGCGTATGGTCGGGGGTGTCCAAGTGGTACCACTACTCTTCGTACAGGTCCGTACCACCACTACTCCTCAGACGCAGATCATAGGGTCGTGCCTCTGTTCTCTCCACAACTGTACGCCCCGTGTCAGCGCACGTGTTCCGTGCTCAGTCGTCCTCATCAATCCCCGTTCAATGTTCCATGTTCGTTTGGCATATCAACAAGGTTCCTTCAAGTGATCTCGTGCCTATGTCAAGGAGGCTTCAACCTATGCGTGTCCTGAGAAGTTAAGGCGCCAGGGGTCAGGGCCGGCTTATGCGGGTCACATGGACACGAGGCTCGCAGCATGGACGCCGTGGCAAGGCCACACCCTCGCATAGCGAGGGTACCTCGCGTAGCGAGGCTGGCCCTTTTCCCTCAGGCGTAGGCATGGCTTAGGACACGGGCGTCGTAACAAGGCAGCACCCTCGCATAGCGAGGCTGCCTCTCCTCCCCCCAGGTGTAGGCGTCGCGAGGCTAGGGGCACGGATGCCACAACAAAGCCTCACCCTCGCGTAGCGAGGCTGACCTTCTTCTCCCGAGTGTAGACGAGGCTTGATGCCTGATGGAACGGGGCGCACGCGGACGACCAGCTGGGGACCCTCGCATAGCGAGGGTGAAGTTTGGATTGGCAAGTGGCCGAAGGCCCTCGCCTAGTGAGGGTGACTCTCTTATCCCAACTCCCTCACCATCATGTGACGCCCTTTTAGGATGTCTCGTAGTATAGAGCTTCACTCGTGAATAGAATTCACAAGGAAAAATTTCCACATTTACAATATTGTAACTCTCTATTATATGTTACAATATGTGACACTCTTTGTCACACTTATTTAATCTAAAACATTATATTATATTATAATATAATATTACATTATATTATAAAATAACATAACATTTTCCTCTAACGGGGAGCTTGGTGGTGGGCACGGGCACATCTTCCCATCTTGTGTATTTGCGATTGCCCGAGTCATCAGTAGTCTCACCCTCTTCCAAAAGGTTACAAATCCAAAGCTTTCCTATGTTCCCTCATGGCGTCTGTGGGCTGGGGACGATGATAGTTTTTTTTATAAAAGATTTGAGTGAGTCAATCCGGCTCACAAATTAAAGGGAAAATCTAATCAGAAAAGACTAGCAAGGTACTTACGAATTTGCTGAAAGGAGTAGAAGCGAAAGGGAGCGAGACTATCTGTCCCGAAGAAGGCAGTCTTGAAAGTAGGAGGATGGTTGGGGATATCCTCGAATAGCCGTTTCTCCTTGGGGTAGATCGAAATGTAATAGAACCCATATCCTTCGTGAGCTCGGGAGGGGTTGATTTTGAGGAAAAAGTGGTATAGGATCTCTTGTGCCATGGGCTCCTCCACTTCACCTCCTGGTACAACGATCTTAACGTAGTCAGGACCCTATACGAGTTCATCTGGAGTTGGAATGAGGCTATACCGACGTAGTCCAAAATGCTCCAGTTGGTTTTTTCTTTGGTTTGTGTTTTCTGAAGGATAAAAGTGAAAGTGATGAAGGTGGAGAAGAAAGTGTATATATAACCAGTGGGGATGTCAAGGGTCGAAATGATCTAGGCCCTTGATTTGGATTAAAAGAGGATCGAAATGATCGTATTTAATTATAGAAATTGGCGGCAAAAATGTCATACGAAAGGACGTGTGAAGAATAGGAAGGTACTCGAGTACACTCGATATGCAATCCCCTAACGACATGTGTCCGCACTCGAGTGAGGTAGGTGGGCACGTTTTTCGAAAGTGGAGTTCATAAGTTTCCTTCTCATAGGATTCGAACCAACACTTTTGAGGGGGCAAAATGTTACACCCAAATTTCGAGGATGAATAAATGATCCTTGAAATGTAGGCTCGAAAAGCGTAAGCTCGAAGACTTGTATAAATTGACATGATTCTTGATCTGTTGTTGTTGGCGATCAAGCACAAGTTGAAAGGTTCGACCTTAAGTTTCAAGCTCAAAGACCAGGGACCTTCTCCAAAACATGAGTTCGACGAAATCACTAGATGAGGAGGAATTTGACTAGAATGATGAGCTCGAAGTTTGAATCGATCTCAAAAGCGTGTCAACCTTGCATTCGAGATTAGTAACTCGTTTTGCACACGACAACTATTAGGAAATCCCTAGTCCTTGGGGATTTTTTGTTATCAGATATCATATCCCAATCATCATGGGCTCTTATGTAATTAATGTATTTATTTACATTTATTTAAAATTTGAATAATTGAGTGTAACTTCCTGAAATAAGGGGAACACATTTTGTCAACCAGGCCGATAAATAGTCTGGGGAATTTCATTTGGATTCACGCACAAAAATTGTACTGAGAATACTCTGCCAAATTGCTTTCTGAAATAGCTTAGAGAGAGTATCAAGATCAATAACATCGACTCGTGGACTAGACATATTTTAACTGCTGAATCACGTAAAAAGCTCTTGTGTTTTTCTATTTTTCTGAAAGATTGTTTAGTGCTCTTCGTAATTACATTGACGAAAAATAGCGTCAACAATAATAATCATTTAAATTCAAATTTAATTAAAGCTTATTTGAATTTAAGTAACAATAAATAAAATAATATAGAATATTTTAGTTATTGTCAATAGTGATATTAAATTTGTTACAATATAATAATTATTTCAATTTAATTAAAAAATTACTTGAATTTAAGTTACATTTTATAAAATAATATATAGAACATTTTTATAATTTTGAACAGTGATATCTAGTTTTTTATAATATAATAATCATTTAAATTTAAATTCAATTAAAACTTATTTGAATTTAAGTAACAATAAATAAAATAAATCATAAATACATTTTTAATTATTTTTTATATAAATATATAAATTTTAAAAGAAGAATAAAAAAAATATGAAAATAGAAAGAGTATTTTAGAGCAATTTTATAGTGCAAAATTATTTCCTTATGCATATTTGTATTTACACATGTGATAAATAAAATTATAAAAATTAGTATACACCTTATGAAAATTAATACACATTAAGTTTAATTGGTGTTATTAATGTGTGAATACTAATTACTTGTTTAAAAAGAAAACATTTATTGGCCAGCAATCAATTTGTTAAAACTATTTACACTATGTTAGTAGAGATGAAAGATATTAGGAATGAAATAAAAAATTAAACAGAAAGAAAATATTTAAAAATGTAATAGAAAGACAAATTCAACTCTAGTTGTTTGGTCTTGACAAAAAAAAAAAAAAGCTCTAGAGATAAAAAAATAAATTAGATTATTTTATAATTAATTTTATACCTTTAATGTTGTTGATTTAAAATAAAAGACATAATGATATATTAGTAATTTAATGTTGTCCTCTATTTGAAAAAAAAAAAGTTTGCACTAACTTTTCTTTTCAATTAGGGGTGAAAAAAATATGGTGAGAACTAGAGATGAAAATTTTCCCGATGGGAATGGGGCCCCGCAGGGACCTGTCCCTAATGGGGTGGGAATTCCCTGCCAAAACAAGTAAAGGGGTGGGGACGGGGGTCATTTTCTATCCTCAAATATTAAATAGGATGGAGATGAGGACAACACTACCTATAAGGCCCTGTTTAATTTTTATTTATTTTATAGTATTTTTTATTTATTTTACATGTGTTATTTATGTGATTTTATAGCATATTAGTAACTTTTTAAGATTTTTAATTTTATTTTGGATAATATTTAATATTTTGAGGTATTAATATAATGTAATATATGTTAATTTTAGGTAATCTACTTTTTTTTAAATTTAATTTTTAATAAATAGGTACCCATGAGGATTCTCCGTCCCAATAAGAATTCACCACCGTGCCCCTCACGGAGAATATACGTGGATGGGGATGGAACAATGATTAAAATTGTTAACATGTATGGGGGTAGGGGGAGCACCTCTTACCAATTACCCACCCTGTTTCCATCCCTAGTGGGAACCACATCATTTTTTTTCTACTTTTTATTTTTATACTCTCTTTTTTCTTGTACCAAACATATATTCTTTTTCATTTAAAAAAAATTCTCGAAAAAAAAAAAAAAATCATCTCTCCTTCCTCTTTTACCAAACATCGACTTATTTTTTTATGAAACCAATAAAATGGCGAATTGATAAATGCCAATATAACAATTATATATATCCCTTCGTTATAAAAAATGTGTAGATAACATAAATTCTTAGTTTTAATGGTTTTTTTTGTTAACATTAACAGAATAATACAAATATTTAATAGAATATACCCTTAAAAGTTATTAAAAATAGATATTTATCAATTATATTAATATAAATTCAAATATTATAAAATGTCATTATTATAGTAATATTTAATACAAAACTAGATATTTAATAATTATATTAATATAAATTCAAATATTATAAAATATCGTTATTATTATAATAATATATAACATAATTTTAATTTTTATTAAAACTTTTATCATTTAAAGAAACACATATTTTTTATTACTTAATGTAACTTAATTATATATATAATCATATTAAATAACAACAAATATTATAAATACATTATATATATGTGTCGTGTGCACAAATAATATGGCTATGTAACTACATAAAAATATAATAATATTTATCTTCTATCAAGAATAAACAAGTTTGTTCTCGAATCATAAATGTGTGATTTGAATAATATCATGAATGTTTTTATACATTAGGTAGTGTATTTTATGATCTAAAATGTTATCACACACCAAGGCCGGCCCTGAAAAAAATGGGCCTAAGACGGTTTTAATAAATTTGAAATAAATAGACCTTTTTGTATATGTAATTTTTTTATGTAATTTTAAATAAAATTAAACTAATATTTAGTAATTTTAAATAATGGGCCCTGGGTAGGGGTGGGCCCTAGGCACGGGCCTAGCCCGCCTATGCCCAGGGCCGGCCCTGTCACACACATATATATATGTTTTTTTTAAAAAAAAATCATAAACAATATTTAGGTTTAATTTTTCTTTCAATATGTTTATGTCATTTATATATATAATAATGTTTATTTATTTAAAATTTATATGAAAATCATACAAATTTAATATATTTATTTAATAATTTTTTTAAATAAAATTAAGCAAATGTGTATTGCAGATTGCTTTCACATAGTATATATATGTACAGATAATTTCATTCATATCAAGAAAGATTGATTTATTTTAAATTATTAATTCAACTTAAGTCTGAAAAAGAACAAAATATACCCGAAATAAAACAAAGCATATATTTCCTAAAAAAACAAGTACATACAAATCCAAAACATATACATATTTATACTAGTATGTGCTACAATTAATTATAATTTAATTTTTCTAGATAAAAATATATAATTAAAAAAGGTGTGATTGATAAAATCTAAATATGAAAATAGTTTATATTTTTTTCATTGTTTGTGATACATTTTTTACAATATAATAAAATCATTTACAATTAAAATTGATAAAATGTAAAAAAGCTACCTGTACAAAATAGTTTTATTATCTCATTTAAGTTACTTTATCATTTTTTTATTTAATTGCATAATTAAACTACTAAGTTGCATGATTTATTTACTAATTTAAAGTTTAAAACTAAGACAACTAAACAAAATTTAAAATAAATATATAAAAATATTCATAGTATTAATACTTATGAACTCATTTGTGTATGTGTGTTTTTGTAAATTATATACAAATATATTATGTTTTTTGTGCGTGCTTAAAAAATAAATTATTTGATATTTTTTTATTAATTTAAAATTTGATATTTGTTATGTTTTGATTTATATTATAAATATATATGTTGCATTGTAATTTTTTTTAAAAAAATTCTAATTTTTTTCTAGAAAAAATATCTATGAATTTCAATATAGTAAAATATTCAAAGTTTTTAAATTAAGACTATGAATTTAAAAAGTTTTTTTTATAAAATGTTAAAGTTATATATAAATATATATTATTTAATTAATGGTTAGAGTAATTAAAATAAGTAATTTCTCATTAAAAAGAAGTGAACGAAAAAATAAGAAAATATGTATATTTATGTTTTATTTCACTATTGGATATATTTTTGGATAAACAAAATATGTTAAATGACAAAATAAATAATTAATAATAGAAAGAAAAGAATAAATTTAAGCACATAAATATTTTTTATTATAGTTTTAAAAACATAATTAATAGGGTAAATACTTTAGGGTCTTTTTTATTAGTAAGTTTATAGGAAACTTTTATTTTACTTATAAAATAAGTAAAAGTTTATTTTATTAATACATAATTTATCTTTTCTATTTTCAAAATTATGGTATGCACTAGGGGTGCACACGGGTCGGATTTTCGGGTTTCGGGCTCATCGGGTTCGGGTTTTGCGGGTTTCGGGTTAAGAAAAATGGTACCGAAACCAATCCAAAATTTTCGGGTTTTTTCGAGTTCGGGTTCACTCGGGTTCGGGTTCGGGTGTAATTTCGGGTTTTCTGGGCCATTTGTGATTTTGGGCCGAAAATCACAGATTTGCAAAAATGCCATTTTTTTACACTTTTTTTTCAAAAATACCATTTTTTTCAAATATACCATTTTTTTTTTTCAGATTTCAGGTTTGATTTTGGGTTGGGCTGAGCCTATTGGCTTTTGGGCCGAAAAGCTAAAATTTGCAAAAATACCATTTTTTTTACACTTTTTTTCAAAAATACCATTTTTTTTTTCGGATTTCGGGTTTGAACCCGAACCCGAGGCTAACAAATTTTCAAACCCGAACCCGACCCGACTTTTGTCGGGTTCGGGTCGGATTTCACCCGATTTTGACGGGTTTTCCCAAAAAACGGGTTTTCGAGCTGTGGGTCGGGCGGGTTTGTGGGTTTTTCGGGTCAAATGTTCACCCCTAGTATGCACTACAAGATCTCATTCTATGTCTTTCTTCTCTTATATATCATATTATAGTCACATCAAATTGTAATAAGAGAATTAAAATATATTTAGATATAGTATATATAGTAGTGTCATCGTATATATATATATTATATTTACAAAATGAAAGTACAACACACTTACTCCTACTATATGCAATGCTAATAATATATTATTTATCTCAATAAAATTTAATCATATGAAGAAAAAGTCACAATTACTTGACAATAACTAATCAATATTTATATGCATGTATATACTGTTACATATATAGTTATAAATTTTATATATAGCCACAATTTTGATCATATGTGTTGACCACGATTTTGGCCAACAACGAGTAGACGTCAAAACTACAATAAACCTTCAAGAGAAAATACGACAATGATAATTTTATAGTGGTTCAGCCCTAATATGTTGGTAATAGCCTAATCCACTTAGAGTTTGATATATAGATCTACACTCAAGATCAGATGAACCTGTGTCGACTGAGTTTCTTAAGTGTAAATGCAAGAAAATACAAGATTTCTCTCATAATACAAATGCTCTCTCAGAAAAATCAGAATTCAAATCCCTTCAATGATGCCATGAGCTCTTTATTTATAGGTTCAGGATCGTACAAATTGAAATCCCTCATAATCAGGATATTTCAGTTGCTCTCACCAATATTTAACTAATAATAAAATTTAAAATACAACAATATGCGATTTCTTTGGGATAATCTGAGAGATTCCTGCTGTGGGTACGACTAATTCTAGCTGAAGTCGTTACTGAAATTTCCCTGCATAATGATAATCTATCTGGTCGACCAACTTCACTCCTTGAAGTGAAGACTGGTCGGCCAAAATGAATGACTGGTCGGCCAAAACGACTGACTGGTCAGCCAAAACAGATGACTGGTCAGCCAAAATGACTGACTGGTCGGCCAAACACTTTACTGGCCAGTCAAAAATCTTTACCGGTCGGACATAAATTCTACCAGGTCGGTCAGATCACTTCTAAACCAGATAAATAATTTTCATGTCAGTAATATACAAGATTAATCTCAAACCTTTGACCCAGCCATTTATTGCCACTTGTCACTGTTATTGCCACTTGTCACTGTTATTGCCACGTCATCGTTTTCAAATTTTGGGGATAACATTTGCCCCCAAAGTTTATTATATGATATACTCACATAATAAACTTTTTTCTCCAATTGCTGACGACATAAAAAGAGAAAACTAACTTTACACATTCTTCCGCCTTTGCAAACAAACCACTACATCTTACCAGACCACGATCATTATAGTTAACTGCTCTCAATCGTGGGGGAGAGAATAGCAAAAAGAATTTCAAGAGTTTAAGGGTAAGTGAAAATTTCCACTCTCTTCCCTTTAAATAGACCCATAGGTGCTCACAGTTCATAAGCAAAAAAAAGAAAGGCTCACAAACTACCCATTTTTCTCTTGGCCGAAACCTTAAAGGCTTCCTCTCTTCTTGGCCGAAATCTTCCAAGAACTCCAAGAAGGGCTCCAATCTTCTTCAAGCAAATCCAAGGATTCTTCAAGATATTTTGGTAAGTTCTTCTTCCTCATCTCCATTTGTAAGCTTTTTTAAACTCTAAAAGTCACATAAAATCTTGTTAAACCCTTGTATGTGCCGAAACCCCTTTTAGAATACACTTTTGGATTTGTGTAAGAATCTTTGATGAATGATGCAATTTTTGGCTGTTTTGATGTAGTTTAGGCTATGGGTAAATAAATTTTGTCTCCAATTTCATGAAAATTTGAAGAAAAAAATGAATTTTCATTCCACATTGCATATTTGGGTTTATGGGTATTTGATGAGCATATGAAATCCCTAGAACCTCATGAACTTTTCAAATCCCACCTTTTGATCTTGATGTAGTGTCCCATTAATAGAAGGACATGTTTGCCTCAAACCTTTGAGATTTATGGTTTTTTCAGACCCTATTAATGTTTTCGGCCTTTAAATTCTTATACGATTAGTAGTAAAGTCTAGCTCCTCGGAACTAGATTATTAGGGATGCTTGTGTATGGCCGATCGGCCATTCTCAGCTGTTTGAATCATTTGGATACGCCCAAGCAGCTCGGATGTGCACACAAACGCCTTGGACACGCTCAATCCAATCCAACCGATTGGGACACCACGCACTCAACCGATCGGATGCTTCCTTCCGCTTGGGCATCACACAATCTACTTGAACGCACCACACCATTCACTCGGACACCAAAACAATCACTCCGTGTAGCCTGGCATCCGCTCGGACCATCACCAGCCGACCGGGTGCGCTTCCACTCGGGGCAGCATGGCAGACTGCTCGGGCACCGAGCCAACCGCTCCGACGACACGCCCCAGCCGATCGAATGCTTCCTTCTGCTCGGACACCATGCGGAACACTCGGAGGACACGCCCCAGCCGATCGGTCACCACGCCCATGCTCGGACACACCATGCCATCCACTCAGACACGTGTGCGCCATCCGATCGGACACCACGCGAACTACTCGGGCATCACGGCACCCGCTCGGCCATGCCACGCCATCCGCCCAGACACCACGCGGACTACTCGGTCATCACGGCTCCCGCTCGGCCATGCCGTGCCATCCGCTTGGACACCATGTCGACCACTCGGAGGACACGACATCCACTCGGCCATCAATGCTCCCAAGCCTTCGGGCTTGTAAAAATAATGCATTTTAAGCATCAAATTTTTTTTTTGATTATGACTCTTGCCCTCATACATGCTTATTCTGGGGAGTAAAAAATACTTTTACTACCCAGTAAAATATTTTATGAGCAGTAAATAAATATTTTTCCTTTGCACTGATTGATTTATATTTGTTTGGTTCACTCACTTCCCCATACTTTTTTTTAGATGAATCGCTTCGACTACAGGGGAGGTGACAACCATACAAACTCTAATCTTTAATTCCCAAGTCAAGCGACACTCCTCAAAGTAACGACTCTTCATCCAAATCTCCTAGCAGTCGTACTCCCGAAGATCGCCTTTGTCGCCTTAAAAAGAACATTCCCCGATCGGCCTTATACTTCCTTCACGAAGAACAGTTTCTCAATCAATAGCTTCAACATCCACCAATGAGGGTGAAAAAATCCAATCGACTTCCTGAAGACCAAGATCCTCAAGTGGCTCGTAGAGCAGCACAGAAGGTAGTGGAACGTGGTGAACTCCAAACTGCAGCTTCTTCAAGATCGCCGCGCCAGATACAAAAAACTAGCAAACCCCAGAGAAAGATTATCCAGAAATTTACAACTGAGATTCAACAATCAGCTCTTCTAAAACCAAGAAAAGATGAAGACGAAACACCGTCTTGGTTCATAGCCAAACCTTCCAAACTTAACTGCAGCATGTTTGATAAACACATTCAAGCTTCGGGCTTGGAAGGGGTAAACGTGATATTCCCGCGACCTCATCAGAGAGCTAATAAGGCTGGTGGACCTTATTGTGCTTGGTCTAGATACCATGTATTTGCAGGAGCTACTATCCCACTGCACCCTTTTTTTCGGTCAGTAGCGGATTACTTCAATGTCTCCCCTTTCCAGATAGCTCCCAATGGAATTCAGGCATTATCTGCTTTATATATTCTTTACTTCTTTCAAGGCTGGGATCCACCCACTCCTCATGAAGTGCACTACCTCTTCGACTTTAGAACCATTCCAAGGCACAAGAATACATGTTTTTTCCACCTCTTCCATAGGCATAAATGGATTAAATACCTCCATGGTATCACACATAAATAAAATCCTGAAAAATACTATACAGAGTATTTTCTTACTTCAGACATTAAGGCCAACAGTTTGGCCTTCACGAATGCTGGTCCTTTCCATCAACCTCTGCCAACCAAGGAAATGTATTCCCGAGCAGAAGAACTGGCTAACATGTCTACCGAAGAGAAAAATGTAAAAGGGTTGGTCAACATGGACAATCTTCAGAAGGTGGGGTTGTTACCAAGCAATCAAAACATCATAGGAGACAGCACTACTGAAGAAGCGAACGCAACTGACCAGTCAAACGTTGACACTGAAGTAGTGACCGATCAGTACTTTCCTGAACCATCTCCCTACTCTCGTAGACCAGGCGACCTTATTATTAGGGAACCCCTTCCAGAGGACCATCGTAGACGTGACATTCCTACAAAGCATGGGAAAGGAAAGACCATTGAGCTCCATAGAGATGTCAGCTCATCATCTGAAGAAGAGGACGACTTTCTTGATCAAATTCTAAATTCAGGTTCAGTAACCATAGTTTGGTGTTTTGTTATAAGTAACTTCCTTCGAGAATGATTGTATGAAATCTGTAGAGTTGTGTGGTAGTAGTAAAATTTTCATTTATTTACATATTGTCTCCCATTTTTGCTAACAAGTCTTGTGCTTCACTCTTTTTTGCAGATCCAGACTTGTTCAAGCAATTCAACACTTCCTCTGCCCAAAAGTGGAAACCTGGTGAGGATAGTAGCTCAAAACTTCCAAGCAAAGTCACGAAGACAATACCGACCAGTCAGGGGAGGTTACCTGACCAGCCTATCACCATCCCGCAACTAACTCCTTCATCGATTCCTCCTTCTGCTAGTTTAACACCTACCCGCTTGGCTGGCTTAAGTGAGCCCCTTCGCATTGCTAGTGATATTGGGAAGGAATTTCTTGACCAGACTCTAAACCATGCTTCAACAACTCAAACCTTTGAGTCTTTGCCTTGGCTCAGTGTTGAAGTTGTCCTGCAAAGGGGTCTTGCCCAACTGATGAGTGTAAGTAGTATTTTATCATCAAGACATCCCATTTTGTTATTAATTGTTTTTACTTTAAGTAACTCTCTATTATCCATTTCAGTCACCTATCACTATTAGTCATGCTCAGCACCAAGCAGTAGACTATAAGGAGTTGATCAAAGTCTTAAATGGTCAGTTGGTGGAAGCCTAAGCCAATATTGAAGCTTTAACTACATCCGAAGGGAATCTTCGATCCAAAGTCGAGCAGGCAGAGAAGACCATTGCGGAGCGGGATGGATCTCTAAGAGAGTTGGCCGATGAAAACAAGAAACACATTAAAACCAACAAGATGTTGACTGATTAGATAGAGAAAATGACTTGCGAGAACGAGGAGCTAAAGCGAGAAAAGGAAGCCGATCTTGCTCGCTATGAAGAGATTTGTTTCAACTGCTTCTACCAGGTATGGAAGTTGAACAAGCCCCTCAACCTCGACTTTCTCTCAGAGGAGGCCAGGGCAGAAGAACTTGCCAAATGCAAGGCGAAGGCCACTGAGGAGGCAGCCAATCCTGCTGGTGTTAGGCCTTTTTCTCCTGCTTTATCATTCTGACCAAAGGAAGTCATCGATGCCGAGGATGGTGTTGATCAACCTGTTAACAGTTTACTAGACCAGTGATCATACTTTAGCCGACCAGAGAGTCCCTTATTCGACTAGTAGAACTTTAGCCGACTAGAGAGTCCCTTATCCGACTAGTAGACACTTATCTCAACTATCTTGTTATTATACTTTGCTTGTACGGTCGAGCTGTTGGCATGTATACTTTACATTTTAGACTTAAATCATTTACAAGTTTTTTATGGAATAGTAAAGTCATTTTGATATATGCCTTATATTTTGACATGAGTACTTAGTTTTATAACTTAGAAATTCTAAACATTTCATAAGTCATTACTAAGTATACTTTCTCACACTCTTATTGCTCTCACATTTTATGAGCATAGTGTTTTGTTTACACACGAATAGTTGCTCTTAACTTAAAATTTTGAAAAAATTCCAAGTTACTTAATCTTTGTCAAACAAGTTAGCTTAGTGGCCTTTTTTGTCTTGAAAAATTTACAAGTCAGCCTTAAAACATATATCTTTGCTCGTGTTCTTATTGCTTGTGTTGAATTACATACCAGTATACCCTATGTGACCCCCAAGTGATTGAGGGTTGAAAAATCATTGGTCACTTGCTACTTGACCGAATCTGTTCGAGCAGTTATTACTCGTGAAACACATCGAATATAAAGATAATATTTGAGCAGTTAAATGCTAGTAATTTATCTGATGGATACCGACCAGTTGAACACTGCCCAATTTTTCCCTCTCAGAATTTTTTTTTAAATGCACTGACAGTTGAACACTGCCAAAGTAAAAATAACCAACACATATGCAAAATTTGTAATAAGATTTGACCGCGCTGCGCGTGATCTCTTTTATTACTCGTAAAAGAAAAGGACAAAGCATGTCTAATCATGAGTCTCAAACAAAATAAAATTGTTTCAAAGATAAAATGATTGGTCAGCAAATAACCAGCTCACAAACAAACTTAAATAACAAGTTAAACACTTGAAACTAAGCTACCGCTCTGTAAGCAGTATTTATTGATAATACTTCCTCAAGTGCTCGCCATTCCAATAGTTCCTGATCAGCTCTCCATTTAGTCGAGAAAGTTTGTAAGTGTCGGGTGGCAGGACTTGCTCAATCTGATATGGTCCCTCCTAATTTGGTCCTAGCACTGCAACTGCTGGGTCTTTGATGAACACTTTTCAAAGGACCAAATCTCCAACCTCGAACTTCCGATCTCTAACTCTGGAATTAAAATAGCGGGCCACCTTTTGCTGATGGGCAACAACCCTCAAGCTTTCTTTTTCTCGTTTTTCTTCTACAAAGTCCAAAGATTCAGCTAACAACTGGTGATTCTCCACCTGGTCATATGTGGTTCTCCGATGGGATGGCGGGTCGACCTCGATAGGCAACATGGCTTCATATCCATAGGCCAAGGAAAAATGAGTTTGACCAGTTGCTGTCCGGGCAGTAGTTTTGTACGACCAAAGAACCTTTGGCAATTCTTCTGCTCAAGCTCCCTTCGCTTGTTCTAGACACTTTTTTAGAGTATCCTTCAAAGTCTTATTCACGGCTTCAACTTGCCCATTGGCTTATGGATGAGCTACCGAGGAGAAACTTTTTATAATGCCATGTCTAGTGCAAAAATCAGTAAACAAGTCACTATCGAACTGAGTGCCGTTGTCAGAGACTATCTTCTTGGGCAGAACATAGTGACATATTATATTCTTAACCACAAAATCTAACACTTTCTACGAGGTGATTGTTGCTAGTGGTTCAGCTTTGGTCCACTTAGTGAAATAATCCACAGAAACTACCGCGAACTGCATCCCTCCTTTTCCTTTGGGTAGTCTTCCAATCAGATCAATTCCCCACACTGCAAAAGGCCATGGACTCTGCATCTGCTTCAAGACATTCGGAGGTGCCCTGGGTATTTTAGAAAATCTCTGGCATTTATCACATTTCTTCACATACTCCATGGAATCTTCATTCATTGTAGGCCAGAAAAACCCTTGCCGCAAAATCTTTTTGGAGAGACTTTGCCCCCCAGCATGATCTCCGCAGAATCCCTCGTGCACTTCGGTCAATGACTTTTTTGATTGGTCGGGCATTATGCATCTAAGCAAGCGGCATAGAGTACCCTCTTCTATACAATACCCCACCCATCATAATATACCTAGCAGCTTGCCTCATAATCTTCTTGGCTTCATTGCGATCATCAGGTAAGACTCCTTGCTCAAGGTAAGTAATGATGGGTGTCATCCAAGTGTTAGCTAATGTGATGGGCATGGCTTCCTGATCATTAATACTCAGCTCTGCCAAGTATTCTACTGGTAATATGTTCAAAGTTTCAGCATCTTTTGCACTAGCCAATTTTGCTAAAGCGTCTGCATTCGAATTCTGCTCACGTGGTACCAGCTTAATAGTATACTCCTCGAATTGTGCTAGCAAGTCCTTGGTTTTATTCAAGTATGCCACCATGCGCAAACCTCTTGCCTGATATTCCCCTAAAACTTGGTAGACCACCAACTGGGAATCGCTATTTACTTCGACCGACTGGGCACAAACATCTCTAGCCAGGCGCAATCCTGCTAGGAGGGCTTCATACTCTGCCTCATTATTGGAAGCATTAAATCTAAACCTCAATGCACAATGAATTCGATGTTGCTCAAGTGTGACCAATATAATTCCTGCTCCTGAATGATGTTCATTTGATGACCCATCAACAAAAAGTTGCCAGGTAGGAAAATTCTCTCTCTGCCCAGTCGCATTCTCTTGCCGGTCAGGAAGATCAGGAATGCCAGTGCATTCAGCAATAAAATCTTCCAAAGCATGTCCTTTAATGGAGAACCTTGGTTGATATTTGATTTCAAATTGGCCCAATTCGACCGCCCATTTAAGTAAACGACCAGAGGATTCCGGCTTCTGTAAGACTTGGCGTAAGGGCTGGTCGGTAAGTACTTTAATGGGATGTGCTTGGAAGTACGACCGCAATTTGTGAGATGAAAGTACTAAACAATAGGCCAACTTTTAGATCACGGGATACCTTGACTCCGCTCCTATCAACCGCTTGCTAACATAATACACTGGATGTTGTACCTTATTTTCTTCTCGCACCAGAGCAGCACTGATAGCATGCTCTGTGACTGCCAAATAAATAAAAAGGTCTTCTCCATCTACTGGTTTTGAAAGAACAGGAGGTTGAGCCAAATGTTTCTTTATGGCTTGAAAAGCTTGCTCACACTCCTCCGTCCATTCGAATTTTTTGCTTCCTCTAAGTAAGTTAAAAAATGGGACACATTTGTCTGTTGATTTTGAAATGAACCTACTTAGAGCAACAATCCGCCTAGTCAAACTTTGCACATCCTTAATCCTAGCTGGAGACTTCATTTCCGCGAGTGCTTTTATCTTCTCAAGATTCGCTTCTATTCCTCTTGAGTTAACAATAAACCTAAGGAATTTCCAGAACATACCCAGAATGAACATTTGAGGGGATTCAGCTTCATGCTGTACTTTCTCAATACCGTAAAGCATTCCTCCAAATCTCGTACAGGTCCTTCAACTTCCTTCGACTTTACCAGCATATTGTCTACGTATACCTCCATGTTTTTGCCGATTAAGTCACGGAACATGCCATTCACTAGACGCTGGTTGGTGGCTCCTGCGTTCTTCAAGCAGAATGGCATAACCTTATAACAATACAACCCTATGTCTGTTCGGAAGCTGGTATGCTCCTCATCGGGAGAGTGCATACTAATCTGATTATACCCCGAGTAAGCGTCCATGAAAGACAAAGTTTCATGACCAGAAGTTGCATCAACCAACTGGTCTATCCTTGGCAAAGGAAAACAGTCCTTAGGACATGCTTTATTCAGATCGGTAAAATCCACGCAAGTCCTCCACTTCCCATTGGACTTGGGCACTAACATTGGGTTTGAAACCCAGGCGGGGTAATAAGCCTCTCTTATGAACCCGTTTTCCTTCAATCGTTCGACCTCCTCTTTGAGAGCCTTCACTCGCTCCTTGTCAAGCAATCTTCTCTTCTGCTGCACTACTGGGTAGCTTTCATCCACGTTGAGCATGTGGTTGATCACAGTTGGTGAGACACCCACCATGTCCTTGTGAGACCAGGCGAAGATATCTTGATTCCTTCGCAAAAATTCTACCAGCTGTGCTCTCACTTCCAACTTCAATTTTTTCCCAATTTTGACCCCTCTGGTCGAGTCACTTTCATCTATTGAGACCTCCTATAATTCTTCCATGGGTCCTACTTCACTATCCAAATCCCCAAAGCGAGGATCAAATTCCATTCCCTCTCTCTTGGCAACGCCCTATTTGGTGACTTCATCACCGGATGGGGCTTGTTGCTTACTGAAACCAAGAGTACTTTCTTGGTTGATAACTGCTAACACTTTCTCCTGGTCGGCCACAACCATAATGCTTTGTTGATCGACATCCATCTCCTCTACTTCTTCTCTATCTACAGACACAATCATATTATTCTCCTTAGCTCCCTTCCGTGCTTTAACTACCGAAGCATTGTAACACTCTCTAGCTTCTCTTTGGTCTCCTCGGACACAACCTATTCCTGCACTGGTCGGGAACTTCATAGAAAGGTGCCATATAGAGACTGTCGCATGCAAGGCCATGAGTAGTGGTCGACCAATGACCACATTACAAGATAACGAACAATCGACTATCAAAAAATCCATCATAATCGTTCGTGCCTAGGAGCATCTCCTGTTGTGATCAATAACTTGATTGTTCTGGTCGGTGACAACCCTTCTCGAGTAAATCCGAAAATAACTTGAGAGCATGGCTTCAAGTCATTAATGGATAATGTCATCCTTTCAAAAGATGACTTGTAAATAATATTCATAGAACTTCCCGTGTCGACCAGACATCTCTTCACCTTCATGTTCGCTATTTGGATTGTAATGACAAAGGGGTCATTATGAGGATCTCACATGCCGAGCATCATCTTCAGTAAAAGTGAGAGACTCACTTTCATATCGTGGGTTCTTTGGAGGTCACTCCTCTACAGCCATGACCTCAGATGTTGATGCTGCATCCAACTCATGTCGAAGTTTTCGAGCATATCTCTCTCTTGCCTTGTTGCTATCCCCAGCCAGATGTGGACCTCCACATATAGTGTCTAAAGTTAAGTCCACAGGCTCGGGTTGCAAGGGTGGAGACCGCTGTCACTTAAACGCAGGATTGTTGTTACTTCCTTCTCCTTGGGTCTTTTCTTACTTTTCTAACTTTCCCGACCGGAGGAGAAACTCTATCTCGTCTTTGAGATGATTGCATTCATTTGTGTCATAACCATAATCTCCATGGAAACGACATAACTTATTCAAGTCTCTCTTACTCATCTCCTTCCTGATGGGTGGGGGTTTCCGGTAGGGAACCTCTTGATTGCTCGTAAGATATATTTCTGCTCGGCTGGGCGAAAGAGTGATGTAATTGGTGAACCGAGGTTCATACTTAGTTGGCTTGTTGTTTGGTCCCGACTTAGCCTTCTTTTCCTCATGGCAGTTAGACCCATTATTTCCATGTTTCTTCCCACCATTTTGTCCATTTCCACCATTCTTAGGAGGATCAGTTGATTCGCCTGGATTGTTTAGGCCTTTCTCTCCTTTCTCAGTCGCGTCATCCAATTTCATATATTTGTTCGCTCGGTCAAGAAATTGTTGTAGTGTTGAAATTGGATTGCAATGTATACTGTCCCACAAAGGACTCCGATAGATTATACCAGAAGATATGGAAACCATCTTCCCCTCATCTCCAACAGCAGTTGCTCAGTTGGCTTCTCTCATGAATCTCTGTATGTAATTCTTAAGAGATTCATCTTTCCCTTGTTTGATATCTGCCAAGTGATTGGCATAAACTGGAGGAGTCCGAGCAGTGCTGAACTGTCTACACAATTCTTTCCTGAAACTCTCCCGAGAAGTAATAGAGTTTGGCTTGAATTTCCAATACCACTCTTGGCCAGTATCGGACAACGTAGTGGGGAAAACTCTACAGTGATAGTCATCACTCACCCCGAGCAGCTCCATTTGGTCTTCAAACTTCCCAACATGCCTTATTGGGTCTGCCTTTTCTGTATAAACTGGCAGTACCCGTGCTTTATACTTTGTTGGCGGCTGGGCTACTCTGATTCGGGCACAAAATGGGCTGCCACTCCTGTGGTCTACCAGATCGATTGCAGAAGGTCATTTCGACAAACCTTGAACTGCGACCGTTAGCGCATCAAGCTGGGCCTGGATGCCTGGGGCGATCGTTGGGGGCTCAAGGTCTTGACCGCCTGGTTGGGCATTCCTATTTGGTGCACTGTCATCAAGTATTTCTACTTGACTGGCAGGTCGGGTCAGATCTCGCCTTTCGACCGGGACGGTTCTTCTCTTGTCAGTGATGACATCTCTTAAATCCTTCTGAGAAGTGCATCTTCCCAACTGATCAAACACTATGCTCCGAGTTTTTTTAGAAGGCTTATCGCGCGGGACGCGCTCTCTCCCACTGTGCTGCTATCCGGGATGCAGTGGTGGTCTTCCTGTTTATGCCGGGCAGTCCTTTCCTCCTTCCTGGTTGTTGCCATCTTTTTCCTTCGATCGGTCGGTGTGATGACTATAAGCCTCATCACGACCATGTCCATCTTTGAACTGTGAAGTTCCTTTACCTCAAGGAGTCTTGGTTTGATCCTACCTGGGTGGAGTCTTTTTACTGCCCGATCAGTGACTCCCTGATCTAGAAGTTTCTGATCGGTGGCTCCTAGAGGGGGTTCTAGAGTTCCCCCTTTGAGCCAAGGCAGTGCCAGATCAGACCCCGTCATCTTCCCGACCAGGAGGGTTACTCCTGCTTCTGTCTGGTCCCCGAGAATTGGCTCTGTCAGTAGTTTTTTGACCAGCATCTGTATTCCTTGCTCCCTGGGTAGCTGCTCCTCGTGCTGCAGTTTGGGCATTGGCCTGGGTCAACTACGTAGTCGCCTCCAGAGCAAGTGCAACCTCGCGGTGTTGCCTATCGGCCTCCTCCTGCCGTCGCCTGATCTCCTTGCTCCTGGCATCCATCTCCCGTCTTTGCTGTTCAAACCCAGCTTTCTATCTGGCCATCTCTTCAGCAAATGACTCCTTTCGAGCGTTGAATTGCGCCATCTCCTCTTGGAAGGCCCTCATGGCTTCCTGGAGTTGTTCAACTTCTGGAGTCATTTCTTCGAGGAAGACCCTGGGTTCAATCTCGTGGTCTTGAGGGCCAGGACCTTCTGATCTAGCAGGCTCTTTAGATGTGCTTGGCTTCTTGGAGGCCGCATTGGTATTCTTGGGCGCCATAATTATGCGATAGTAGTGTGTTTCTCTCTTCAGGCTCTCAATGAAAGCACTAAAATGTTGACCACGATTTTGGCCAACGACGAGTAGACGTCAAAAATACAACAAACCTTCAAGAGAAAATATGACATTGATAATTTTATAGTGGTTCAGCCCCAATATGTTGGTAATAGCCTAATCCACTTAGAGTTTGATATATAGATCTACACTCAAGATCAGATGAACCCGTGTCAACTGAGTTTCCTAAGTGTAAATGCAAGAAAATACAAGATTTCTCTCAGAATACAAATGCTCTCTCAGAAAAATCAGAATTCGAATCCCTTCAATGATGCCATGAGCTCTTTATTTATAGGCTCAGGATCGTACAAATCGAAATCCCTCATAATCGGGATATTTAAGTTGCTCTCACCAATATTTAATTAATAATAAAATTTAAAATGCAACAATATGCGATTTCTTTGGGATAATCTGAGAGATTCTCGCTGTGGGTATGACTAATTCTAGCTGAAGTCGTTACTGAAATTTCACTGCATAATGATGATCTGTCTGGTCGGCCAACTTCACTCCTTGAAGTGAAACTGGTCGACCAAAGCACCCTTCTGGTTAGGAAAAAATTTTTACTGACCGGATACACATGACTCCAAGATGACTGGTCGGCCAAAATGACTGACTGGTCGGCCAAAACAGATGATTGGTCGGCCAAACACTTTACTGGTTAGTAAAAAATCTTTATCAGTCGGACAGAAATTCTACTAGGTCGGTCAGATCACTTCCAAACCAGATAAATAATTTTCATGTCAGTAATATACAAGATTAATCTCAAACCTTTGACCCAGCTATTTATTGACACGTCATCGTTTTCAAATTTTTTGGATAACAATATGCAACCAAGATTGAGTTATTGATGAGATAATTAATCATTTATATTCTAAAATTGAAGAATTCAACACCCGTGAAATGAATATGTGAGATCTTGGTTGCCTTCTCATATAATTTTGTTGTTAACTCACCTTTTTGATAGTTCAACAATTTTCTCTCTAAAAAACGAGTTGGGCTAATATTATGAATGGTATGTTGATGTGTTCAGCTACCATATAGTACAACGAACCAAATATATTAGTAAAATGTCTCATATAATTTTATTGAATAGTACCACATGGAGATTTATGAATGAACCAAGTTATCATGACATTATTGCATGAAATGCATAAGAATGAAATTAGCATTTGAGATTTTTAAGTTACATTAGATTACATGAGCATGCATTTGAGATTGGTTTAGACCGCATGAGTTACATAACGATGAAATTAGCATATGCATTTTAAATTTGCATGTATGGGCTTACATTTGAGATTGCAATGGGTTGTTTTAATTGCATTGGGCTTGCATTTGAGGTTACTTTGGATTTCATAGGTACTAAATTTGCATATAAATTTTTTAAAGTTTTTTTATGTTGCATTAGGTTGCATGGGGTTGCATTTGAGGTTATAATGTGTTGCTTGGGGTTGCATTAGGTTGCATAGGCTTGCATTTGAGGTTACAATAGTTTGCATTTAGTTGCATAGGATTTGAGATTATCGTGGGTTACTCGTGGTTGCATGAGCTTGCATTTGAGGTTGCAGTGGATTGCATGAGTTGCAGAAGGATGATTAAGTTGTATAATAATGTTGCTTAAGTTGATTTAGTTGCATTTGAGATTGCAATGAGTTGTTTTAGGTTGCATTGAGCTTGCATTGAGCTTGCATTTGAGGTTGTAGTGGGTTGCATGAGTTGCATAAGGATGAAAATTGCAAATGAGCTTTCTAAAGTTGCTTTAGGCTGCATTGAGTTGTATGAGATTGCATTTATGGTTGCATGAGTTACATCATAATGAAATTAGCATATGAGCTTTTAAGTTGCAATAGGTTGTATGAAGTTGCAGTGGGTTGGTTTAGGTAGCATTTGAGATTGCACTGGGTTGTATAAGAATACAATTTGCAAATGAGATTTTCTAAAATTGTTTTAGATTGTATTGGACTTGCATTTGAGACTGTATAGGATTGCATGAGTTCCATATATGAGTTTTAAAATTGTCATTAGTTGCATTATTAGGATTGCATTGAGTTGTATTGACTTGCATTTGAGGTTGCGTAAGTTACATAAGGATGAAATTTTCAAATGAGCCTTTTAAAGTTGCATTAGATTGCATTGGTTTGTCATTTGAGATTGTAGAGGATTGCATAAGTTGCATAAGGATGGAAGAAGAAAATGAAATATAATGATTTATTTACTTTCTGAGGCTCTTGTTAAAAGTGGTCTTGCACCACTACAATGAAAATCCTTAGAAACAAACTTAAACTATATACAAAAAGTTACTTAAGAAAAGTTCAAATTCAAGAATTTATAAGATATTATATAAGAGAAAAAATAAATCACACACATATATATATATATATAAAAGGTGGAACTTGTGATTTATATATTTAATAAGATTATGTGTTTCATATGTATATTTATTTGGGCAAATGGATGAGATAACAAATTGCATTTCACAACTTTTATATATGTATATGTATATATATACATATGATAAAAGGATGAAAAATTAGCTGCAAGGCTTGGAGTGATGATGGAGTTGTTGCCTTGTTGGACATGACATTTATGGAGCTTTGAACTTTCAATGGTTTTGTTTAGTTCGTATAAACAAACCGTAAAAATGAACTTATAAAACTAATTAACACGTAATCTTCAAAAATAACATTTATAAAATTGAAAATAATTAAATGAGATAATAAAAATGAAAAAAGATATAGAAAAAAAATCATATATGTGGTAAATTCGCAATACTTTAACATCAAATTTTAAAATATGTGATAAGCAATTATTATGGCTCGTTTATTACTTTTTATTTTTTTAGTTTATTCACCTTATTTAGATGACTTTAAAACTAACGGTGTTAGAAAATAATAATAAAAAAGTATTAAATCTAACAGAAAACAACAATCTCTATTAAACACACATTTATAATGTATAATTATTAAAATTGGAGATTCACCAAAAAAAAAAAAAATTATTTTGTTCTTGGAAATCGCAAGTTGAATTTGTCAGTTATAATTAAATTTTGTTTTAAGAATACACTAACTATGCCTAATGGAAATATTCAAATTTGATTTCAAAACTGAATGCTTTAAATTAATGACAAATAATAATTTTTTCACACGACCTATGATTTTTGCACCCTAAATTTTTTTTTTGTGAAAAAAATTTCCCCAAACTATAGGAACCATTGCAAATGTGCTATTTTGGTTGTATTCAATTCATTTTTTAAAATAATTTGTTGATGTAGTACCAATGTGACGCTAATCCGGCGCAATTTAAGAGTTCAGGTAGAAAATAGACGCATAGACAGAAAATTATGAGAATATGTATCTACATTCTTAGAGCTAATGCTTATATTTTTATCACCAATAAACTTGATTTCGGCTAGCTTAAGTTAGTTAAATAAAACCTCATACTGCAACTATACTTGTGGCCCGTGGCCACATCGACAAACTGTTTAAAAATTGAACATAATGTAAATGAAAGGGACATTTGCAATGGTTGCTATAGGTTGGTGAGGTTTTTTTTTCATGAAAAAAACAAGGGGCAAAACTCTACAAGTATCATAGTTCGTCAGGGGGATCCTATTTAACCTTAAATTAATAAAGTTTTTAAAAAGAATAATACCAAAAGGTACCGGTGGTGTTTACTCTTTAGCACCACACTAATATTGAAAGTTTTATGTAATAATTTAGTGCAAAAACTCATTTTCATTAATATATGGTGTTAAACACCACCTTTGAGTAAAATTTTGTGCTACAAAATAAAAACTTTGTTTCCTCTTTGAACTGAAACCATAGCCACAAGGGGTTTATCTCTTTTGTTCCTTTTACTTTCATTCATGGCTAGGGCTGCCATCGCCAGTCCTGGCGTGCGTCTGGTGGGGCCCTAGATAAGATGGGATGATGGCTTTGTCGTTTGGTTTCAATGTGGAAGGGTGGTTCTGAAGTACGACTCTGGTTTCCTGGTGGCCATGTTCAACTCTGCTCCTAATAGGGTTCACACAAACAGTTATACTTTAGGTAGCATCGTTTAGGTGGGGTGCAGTTCATAATAACTCTAGTGGGTGAGGTGTGGTGGGGTTTTCAACTTCCCTGTTTGGTGGGTGGTGGGTTGAGGTCAAAATTTGCTATGGTGCTTTTAACGTCCCAAAATTACCTAATAAGGCTTAGGGCCTTAATTAGGGGGCCGAGATGGCAATATATGGATGGACAGCGAGATCGGACGAGATATTCTAGATGAATCTCATACCACCCCGTATTCTCTTCATCCAGGCACCACGAAGATGTACCAGGACCTGAAAGTTTTATATTGGTGTCCTGGGATGAAGAGGGAGGTGATAGAGTATGTAGCGAGGTGCCTAACCTATCAGCGGGTCAAGGCTGAGCATCATAGGCCGACAGGACTGTTACAGCCTCTAGATATTCCAGAGTTGAAGTGGGAAGATATCACGATGGATTTCGTGGTAGGCTTGCGCAGGACAGTGGGCCAGCATGATTCTATTTGGGTCATTGTGGATCGATACATGAAGTCAGCTCATTTTCTACCAATGAGGACGGATTACACAATTGACCAGTATGCAGATCTCTATGTGAGAGAGATAGTTCGCCTTCATGGGACGTCGAGGTCTATCGTGTCTGATAGGGACCCTGTCTTTACTTCCAAGTTTTGGGGGAGTTTGTAAAGGGCGATGGGTACACAACTGAAGTTTAGCACAACTTATCAACCTCAGACCAATGGTCAGTCTGAGAGGAATATTCAGATATTGGAGGACATGCTAAGAGCATGTGTGTTGGACTTTGAAGGGTGTTGGAGTAAAGATTTGCCTCTGATAGAATTTTCTTATAACAACAGTTATAAGTCTGCCATCGGGGTAGCACCTTATGAGATGCTATATGGTAGGAAGTGTAGATCGCCCATTCACTGGGATGAGATGGGTGAGAGGAGATATCTTGGCCCGGATGCAGTCCAGAGGACCACTAAGGCTATTGAGAAGATTAGAGCTCGGATGCTCACTTCTCAGAGTAGGCAGAAGAGCTATTCTGACCTGAGACG
The DNA here is from genome assembly GCF_963169125.1 of Humulus lupulus. Lineage (NCBI taxonomy): Eukaryota > Viridiplantae > Streptophyta > Magnoliopsida > Rosales > Cannabaceae > Humulus > Humulus lupulus. The sequence goes on along the minus strand of NC_084802.1, from coordinate 173,974,323 downwards.
GTGGAACGTAGAGTTCCAGGTTGGAGACTATGTCTTCCTTAGGGTTTCACCTTTCAGAGGGGTGAAGAGGTTCGGGAAGAAGGGCAAGCTGAGCCCTAGGTTCGTGGGACCGTTTGAGATCTTGGAAAGGATTGGACAGGTGGCCTACAGATTGGCCTTCCCCCTGCACTGTCTAGTGTGCATAATGTATTCCATATTTCCATGTTGAGGAAGTATGTGTCAGATGGAACTCATGTCCTGAGTTATGAGGATTTGGAATTGAAGGTAGATTTGTCTTATGAAGAACAACCCGTTCAGATTTGTGATACGAAGGACAAGGTACTAAGGAACAAGACTATAACTTTGGATAGGGTATTATGGAGGAACAGCAGGGTCGAGGAAGCGACCTGGGAGTTGGAGGCAGATATGCGAGCTTAGTTTCTCGAGCTGTTCAGGTAAAATTTCAAGGACGAAATTTCTGTAAGGAGGGGATAGTTGTAACGTCCCAAAATTACCTAATAAGGATTAGGGCCTTAATTAGGTGGCTGGGATGGAAATATATGGAATTATGTGTTTAATTGCTATATTAATAGTTAATATATGTTAATTATGTGATAATATGATTAAATGCACATATTTAGAGATATTAAATATGCATGTGGGCCCGCTTCTTTTTAGAAGGGTAATTTGGTAATTTGGCCTGTTACAGCCATAAATGTGTATTTGTGTGCATATATGTTATATATGTGAGAGACCACATTATTATGTGAGTTTATTTGATATAATCGGCACGAGGCAATCCTAGGGAGCAAGTTAGCGAGAAAGTCACAACGGGACCCGATACCCGACTCTGGGCGAGTCAAGGGGTATGTTGGGTATTAGATATTTAATTGGTTATTGGATTATGAAAATAAATATTTGGAGATATATTTGGAGTTATAGTGTTTAGGAGGGAATATTGGAGTTAGATATTTAATCAGAAAACCTCCTGAGTCATCGATGGCTACCGCAAACAATCCCAGCACTGGTGGGCAACCATTTCCCCAAATACTAGAGGAGAAAATGCCTCATACCGAAGACTATCCGCGACGACATGGAAAGCATCCCATGGATGACCCACGCCTTGAAGAGAGGAGTGATTCATCTGATTCTCAGGGGCCACCTGCTTTAAGGCCTGATGAGGATTTATACTACAATCCTGAAAGATATGTTCCTATCGTGGAACTTGAAAATTGCCAACTGCGCAAATAGTTGGCATAGGCAACAAAGCGCAATGAGGAATTAACCAGGTAGGCTGATATAACCTAGGCACCTCCCCAAAGACCTAGAGGACGTCCTCATGGGAGCATGACTGTCAACCAAGGCCCCGGAGAAACACCTGGGCTAAGGCCACTAACAACCCAACTGCATAGTTATCAACAGGGACAGGTAATGACCGAGCTCCTCCAGTGGATCGGAACTCGAATCGCGAGGCTGCAAGAAATAACCCGGAACCTGTCCGGGCAAGCTTTAGGCCGTCTAGGCCTAACAAAGGGAGACAACCGCCATTGCCCATAAGGCATCCACTGTCACCAATAACGCACCCCTCACCAGTCCGAGAGGTCCCGCGACCTGCACCACAGAGACTGTCTCGCAATGGTAGTCAAGATGGAAATCGACAGGCCAGGTCTAGACAAGGAAATGAAAGGGAGGCTAGCCAAGAGCACAGAGCTCCTCAACCTTGAGGAAGCCAAATTTCAAGATCTCAATCTGCTGGGGTAAGGGGATCAACAGGGGACCCACCCCATAATCATCGAGCCTCGCAGCCAGAAAGGGTTGCAAGCTACGCAAGCAGGAGCTCAGACTACACTCGGTCTGTAAGAATTTATAATATTGAACCTAGGCATACAAGGAATCAGGGGAATCATCCTGATCTGCAGGATCACCTCAACCATAATTGGGAACGAGATAATCCCCCGAACCCTGATTTGCGAGACCATCTGAATGGTTGTAAGCAATCAGCATATAACCCTATGCCAAGACAAGGAGTTGGAGTTTTCATTAATGATAACCAGTACCCTCAAGTTCAGGCTCGACCCCAGTGGATCTGATCAAAGAAAGGATTGATCAGTTGGAAAGGGCATTCAGGCTCCTGCGAGGCGAGCGGAGCAAGATAAGGCTGAAGAGTTCGATGAGGAGCTCGAGCCTTTTGCCCCTCATATTCTAACACTCTATTTCCACAAGGATTCAAAATACCTCACGTAGCACAATTCAATGGAAACTCAGACCCGTACAGTCATCTGAGCACCTTTAATACCATCATGCGAGCCAGCAATGTTGGCTATGAGCTCAGATGTATGTTGTTTCCCACTATTCTTGCGGGACCAGCAAAAAAATGGTTTGAAATGTTTCAAAGACATTCGATCTCGTCCTGGGATCAACTAGCAAGAGAATTTAAAAAAAACAATTCAAGGCTATGGTTGGCGCAGGCCCGAAGCTTCAGCCTTGACCAATGTCCGACAACAAGGGGAGTCACTAAAGAGTTACCTTACGAGGTTTAACATAGAAGTGGCTCGATCTCGAAATTTCGATGATAGTGGCCACTTGATGGCCGTTAGAGCTGGAATTTTACAGAGAAAACCCATTAGGCCACTAACCGAGTTCAATCAGAGGGCCCAGAGGTTTGTCAACGTAGAAGAGGCGAGGTTAGCATTAAACCTGACCTCTAAGCCCATAAGTACAATGACAAACATTAACTATGCCTCGACCTTAGTGGTCCCATCATCTTCGAAACCCTCCGAGGATAACCCTTCTGAAAGAAAGTGGAACGAATGGAATAACCCCGATGCTGATGGAGGGAAAAAGAAGAAGGAGATAAATACTTCTCCGTTTACACAATGTATTCCAAGCTCAACGAGACTTGGGAAAACATATTTCTAGCTAATGAAAATTAGGTCCCGTTCAGACGACCTGACCCTATGCGGAATCAGAAGATGAAAAAGGACTAAAATAAATATTATAGATTCCACAGAGACATCGGACACACAACCGATGAATGTCGACAACTGAAGGACCAGATCGAAGGCTTGATCTCGAGAGGATATCTCGGACAGTATGTTAGAAACCAAAATTCCAACCAAGCCTCAACAAGTCAGAGGGCAGCAGCTGCACAACCTGCCCAACATAATAACTCCTGAGTTCGGGAGGATGAGCGACCCCCTCCAATTGATGGAGATGAAGTAGTAACAATCTCGGGGGGATCTCATATTGTAGATTCGGGAAAAAATGGCCAAAAGAGATATGTTAACGAGCTCAAGACTGGAGGCGGTTCCCCCTACGAACCCAAACCACGAGCTCCAAAGCAGCAGAGGGTTGAGACTCAACCCATCACATTCACTGAAGAGGATGCTTCACACGTCTAATTTCCTCACAACGACCCCCTGGTCATTACTCTCAAGCTCGCGAACAGGAGGGTACGCCGAGTCCTGATTGATAACGGGAACTCAGTGAATCTCCTTCACAAGGCCACTCTAGGAAAGATGGGACTGATGCTTCACGATTTGAAAGCATGTGCAACGACATTGTACGATTTTTCAGGAGAAGGGATTGCCTGTACGGGGTCCATTGAACTCCCCGTGACCTTGTGAGACTATCCAGTCTCAGTGACCAAGATGATGGAGTTCGTGGTAGTAGACACCCCATCTGCCTACAGCATACTGCTCATAAGACCCGCCTTGATTCGGCTGGGGGCAGTATCATCTATCAGGCACCTGGCCATCAAGTTCCTGACTTCTAGTGGCATCGAGACATTGAAGGGGGACCAGCTCGCAGGAAGGGAGTGCTACAACATTTCCATGAGAGGAAAGAATCAAACAAGTGCACAGACACTTGTAATTGTTCAGGCGACGGATGGACCCATTATCGAGATAGATGAGGAGATCAACCCCACAGTAGAAGAAATGGCCGATCTCGAACCTCAGGAAGAGCTCGAGGAAGTGACGCTCGAGGAAATGGATTCCACAAAGGTTGTAAAAGTGGGTAAGAATCTTTCTGAAAGGGCAAGATAGCAATGAATTTGCTTCTTGAAAAAAAAAACTAGGACGTGTTCGCATGGTCACACTCGGACATGGTAGGAATCAGTCCAAATGTCATAAGCGATGCACTAAACATTGACAAGAGCTTCCCCCCAAAGTAGCAAAAACAAAGTCCCCTGGACGATGACAGAATGAAGGCCCTCAAAGAAGAAGTCGATAAGTTAAAAGCAAATCAATTCATACGAGATGCCTTTCATCAGGATTGGATCGCCAATCTAGTGTTGGTCACAAAGCCCAATGGCAAATGGAAAACATGTATCGACTGCTCGGATCTTAACAAGGCGTGCCCTAAAGACTGTTTCCCCTTACCTCGGATAGATCAGCTCGTAGACGCCACTGTAGGTCACGACATCATGTCATTCATGGACGCTTATTCTGGATATAACTAGATTGCCATGCATGCACCGGACCAAGAACATACGAGCTTCGTAACCAATAAAGGGTTGTACTACTACAGCGTTATGCCTTTTGGGCTCAAAAACACTGGAGCCACATACCAAAGGCTGGTGAATAGGATGTTTGCTGAACAGATAGGAAATAACATGGAAGTTTATGTGGATGATATGTTAGTCAAATCTAAACATAACGATAACTAGGTGGATGATCTCGCGGAGTGTTTTACTGTACTTCAGAAATACAACATGAAACTTAACCCACAAAAGTGCTCACTTGGAGTGTCTTTGGGAAAGTTCCTTGGATTTTTAGTAAAAGCACGGGGAATAGAGGTTAATCCAGACAAGATTTAGGCATTAATAGATACGCCCTCACCTAAAAAACATAAGGATGTCCAGAGCTTAACTGGACGAATGGCGGCCTTAAGTAGGTTTATCTCAAAATCTACGGACCGATGCCTTCCATTCTTCAATCTTTTAAGAGGGGGAAAAAAATTAGAGTGGTCAGAAGAGTGCGAGCTCGCATTTCAAAACCTGAAGAAACACCTCGCCGAACCACCAATCTTGTCCAAAACTATCGCAAGAGAGATTTTGTATATATACCTCACTATAACCGAGCACGCAATTAGTGCAGTACTAGTGCGGGAGGAGAAGAAAGTACAAAAACCTGTGTCTTACGTCAGTAAAAGATTACTGGGAGCAGAATCGAGATACCCATTAATGGAAAAACTGGCTCTGAGCCTAATACATGCATCTCGAAAGCTCCAACCCTACTTCCAAGCACATCCTATTCACGTGCTGACTGACCAACCACTGCAACAAGTTTTGTCCAGGCTAGAAGCGTCTAGAAGATTGTTAAAGTGGGTTGTTGAACTCGAGCAATTCGAAATAACATATCACCCAAGAACAACTATCAAAGGACTAGCCCTGCAAGATTTCATTATCGAGTGTACCGGGATCTCAAACGATGAAGTTGTAACCCTAGCCCGAGAGCTGTGGAAACTTTATGTCGATGGATCTTCTAACGAAAATGGATAGGGGCAGGTATCATATTAATTAACCCAGCAGGAAACCGATTCCACTCAGCTTTAAGGTTCGGCTTCGAAGCCTCAAACAATGAGGTTGAATACGAGGCATTACTAGTAGGACTTTGAATAGCCAGAGAGCTCAAAGCAAAGGCTATACATTGCTATAGTGACTCATAGATAGTGGTTAACCAAGTCTTGGGTGAATATCAGGCTCGTGGCATAAAAATGGCTGCATACCTAAAGAAAGCAAAAATTGCACTCAGACAATTTGAATTCTATGCTATAGAGCACGTCCCCTGAGAACAAAATTCAAATGCAGAAGCATTGGCTAGGCTCACCACAACTAACGAGGTCGATAAACTGAATGTGGTCCCAGTGGAGTTTCTTTTGACCCCGAGTATTAGCGAGCCTGACGAAGAAGACGTATGCATGATTGAATCACAACCAACCTAGATGACCCCAATAGTTGACTACCTCAAAACTGGAAGTCTCCCAACAGACCAGAACGAGGCTAGAAAGTTGATGTATGAGATCCCAAGATACAATATTGTGGAAGGAAGGTTTTATAGAAGAGGGTACTCTATGCCATTACTTCGATGTGTCACTCCACCCAAGGCAAAGAAACTTTTGGAAGAAATCCATGAAGGATTTTGTGGAGACCACACTGGGGGGCATAGTCTATCCAAAAATGTGATACGACAGGGGTATTTCTTGCCCACAGTCAAGGAAAAATCGTTCGAATATGTCAAACGATGTGATAAATGTCAACGGTTTGCCTCAGTTCCACGAGCTCCACCTACCGAACTCACTATGATGAGCTCCCCATGGCCATTCACAGTATGGGGAATTGACCTCATAGGTTCATTGCCGATTGGAAAGGGTGGAGTAAGGTACGTTGTGGTCGCAGTCTACTATTTCACAAAATGGACCGAAGCTGACCCATTGACCACTATTACCTCAAAAAAAGTCTTAGACTTTGTTGTAAACAATATCATCTGTCGATATGAGATGCCTAGAAAAATAGTATCATACAATGGAACCCAGTTTGACAATGATCTTTTTAGCAATTTCTGTGAGAAAAATGGGATAATAAAAAGTTTCTCCTCCGTGACCCATCCCAAGTCAAATGGCCTGGTTGAAGCAGTCAACAAAACCTTAAAGAACTCCATAAAGTAAAGGTTAGAGGAGGCAAAGGGGAAGTGGGTCGAAGAGTTGCCTCAAGTCTTCTGGGCATATAGAACCATAACACAGACTTCAACGGGACATACTCCTTTCTCCCTAGCTTATGGATGCGAGGCCATGTTGCCTATTGAGGTCAAAATCCCTACAATACAGAGCCATGCATACAATCAGGCCTCAAACCAATCCCAGCTCAAAGAAAGTCTAGACCTTATTGAAGAAAGACGAGATGAAGCACAATTGAAAAATGCTGAATACCAGCAACGAGCTACTAGATACTTCAACAAGAGGGTTCAAGATAGAAAATTCGGATTGGGAGACATGGTGCTAAGGCGTGTATTTTTAGCTACACGAGACCCGTCCGCCGGGGTACTTGGACCTAATTGGGAAGGACCTGGAGTGTAAAAACTGGCAAGGATAAACGGAGAGTTGGTTCCACAAGCTTGGAATGGTGAACATCTACGACCTTATTATCAATAATCTAGGAATGATGTTTTCATTGTAACCAAGCATGTTCATTTTGTCTGCTTTTTATCAATCACAATTCTCAGTTTTGTTCAAAAGTTGTATTCTCTTTTAATGTTATATTTTTTGCAAACCCTCTTAATTTAATAACCTATGATCACACTCATAGGATATTAAGGGGGCATAAGTGGTATATGAGTCATACCATAGGGTTGAAAAAATAAATAACATAAAATAAAATGTTTGGATCATTAACCCGACATGAAAGTGTATAAGTGTACACACGAGCTAAAAATTTCTGGATCAATAACCCGACATGAAAGTTTATAAGTGTACACATGAGCTAAATTAGTTTGGAACAAACCAACCTAATCGACAGTAAAAAAGTTGGAATTTAAGATAAACTAACTGCGAACTAAGTTGATTCCAAGGCTGGAAAGTTTTGCAAATAAGTCTTGACCTCGTAACCTCGGGGATATACTCGAGGAAGAGAAAAAGGGACTAGGAAAGCAAGATATAACTAAACTAATAAAATTACATGCCAATTAAGTACTTTCAAGTACATGGTGAAAAGTAAGGTTCGACCTTGACAGTAACAAAGTCGAACATGGATACTTTGAATAAATTGTGCATGAATGCATTGAAATTCGAGCTTAAATCAAATAGATGTATTTGTACAAAAAAACAAATATAAAAGCAAGTCTTAAATATAACATGCTCGAAATATTTTGATCCAGAAATGTAGCACAATATTAAGACAAAAAGTTGAAAATAAAATCAAATGCATAAAAGATTTTTGAGCTAGAAAATTGTATGCATAAAGATTAAAGTTACTATTTAATAAAAATAGCTCCAAATCGATCTATATATTGTCTTTTCCCCAAGGGCACATATATAAATATATATATATATATAGAAAGATAGTTACAAAAGTTTAATGGGACGCAGCCCATGATCTGGCCTTCGTGAAGTAGACGCCTCCCCACCAGCAGTGCTGGATGCCTCCGCCGCCTCCTCATCCTCGAGCTTGGCCTCCTCTTCTTCAAGACGAGCTTGCCATATATCAACAAATCCGGCCTCTAAGTTGGCCAAGAAGCTGATATCGAGGTCAGGATTGTTCACCCAAATCCAATACTTTGCCATGTCTACAGTGTGATCTTTCTTTGTCTTGAACTCCTCAAGAAGGCGGGCTTTCTCACCTTCGATTATCTCGAAGGTCGCCTTCTTTTCCTCCTCCAACTTGGCGTTTAACTCTTAAAGTTCCTTAATCTTGGAGTCTTTTTCCTTGATCTTAAAATTTTTGGCCTTGACTTCTTTCAAGGTCACTGCCATCGTTGACTCAAGGTCAGACACTTTCTGGGAAGTCTCCAGGGCAGCCTCCAGCTTTAGTTCAAGTTCAGAAACCTTGAGAATGGCTGCCTCCCCTGCTGCCACCTCCAACTTTGCTGCTTTGAGTTTGTCCACGAGTTTCAGCTGGAGGTCCTTGGCTTCTTAAGCATGTGCCCTGCTCGTAGCCACCTCATTTTTCAACTTAAAGTTGTGTTGAACAAATGTAGCGAATGCCTATACACAAAAAAATACAAATTATTAAGCATGCGATGTAAGTCAGTATGACAAAGTCATAGTACAAATGACTTACTGAAGATAGAAGCTCGCCACCCTTGACGAAGATGGTGTTGGCATCGCGGCATGAGGTGAGGAACTCCCATTGGGGGGCGTCGAAGTTGCTGATATTTTGGCCAACGCGAGACAAGACGTCCGAGCCTAGATTGACTCCATCCCACCCAGCTGCATTATCAAGCACGTATTTTGGGATGTGAATTGAGATCGACCAAAGTCGTTGCTATGTGAGGACTTTTCTCTTTGGGACAACATGTGTTTGTTGGGTGACTCGGACCGAAGGACGAGGCAGGGGATCTGTGGGCGCCACTGGTGTTGTGAAAATTAAGCTATGCAAGTGCACACAGTCACAATTCGTAATAAAATGGTAAAAACCAAGTATCGTCCTCAAGGACTGATTTATCAATTACCAATCAACCAATCTTTTTAATTCTATTTGATTAAACAATTTCAGAGATTTCAAATAAAGAAAAATACTAACGAAGTACAATAAGAATTTAAACAAAATAACAGAGAAAATGAAATTAGAACAATTATGATCCTCTATTTTCCACCCTTTTATTTCCTAATGCAAGAATTATATCCCCCTTCTCCCTATTCAAGAACAAGTTGCAAAAAAAATTCGTAATCTGGTTAAGATTTACAAAATTCAATCTCAATGACAACTTCCTATATTTCTATGGTAAGTTGAATCATGAAGAAGGCATTAAATACGCAACTCAGAAAAATAGGCAAACAATTTAGATACTTTCGTTCTAAATTAAATTTGCATCCAAACAATCAAAGCATATCAAATTTCACTTTTCAGATTTCAATTTGATTCATGTAATAACAATTAGAGGTGATCAATCAATAATTGCACAAGTAACACAGATTGTAAGGAATTGAAAGAGATGAAGAAGAACATCAATTTTTCATTAAATCATAAAAAGGGTTTCCAAAAGATTCACATAATATCCCTAAAGAAGAAATTAGCCCATAATATTCATTCTAGCAAAAAGATAACTCAATTACAAACATAAAATTTAAAGAAAAAGATAAAAAACTCAGGGATGAATCCTCCAAGATGGTCTTCTCACTCCCAGCCGTCGAACCCCATTTAGCCCTCTTTCAGTCGCACATATGTTTCTCCAAAAATCCTTACCAAATCCCCACGTGAAAAGGACCAAATTGCCATTCAAAAAGTGGTCAAAAATGTGAAAATCGCGTCACTAGCGCTGTAGCGCTACTTCTGGAGCACTATTAACAGTGGCAAAATGCCTCAAAATCTGGTGTACTAGCGCTGTAGCGCTCTTATTATGGCGCTGTAGCGCTAAAGTCAAAATAGAACAAAACTCGGTTCGAACAGCCTGCAGCGTCAACTCATCATATTTTGATCATAACTCCTTCGATATAACTCCGAATTGAATGATTAAAAAAGATATGGAAAGCTAAGAGAAATATATACAACTTCTATTTCTAGAAGTGTTTCCAGAAAGTGAATAAATCATGGTCAAAATACGGCTTGAAGTCTTAGACTTGCGTTATAGAGCATAAATGACGTGTGTTGAGCATCTTCAATGTAGTATTTTCCACACATAATGTCTTGAAACTCCACAATCAACACGAAATCCATCTTATTTATCATATTTAACATGTTTCTTCTCATTTCACTCCATATTATGCAATTGACCATTAAAACCTGAAACAAGAAGAAACACAAGCATAAATCTGCACTAAACAATCCTAAATAACTAAAAACACAACCTAAAACGATCTCTAAAACAAACCTAAAATGACCCTAACAACTGGCTGGATTTCAGTAGTTACCCCGATCTCAGGATTAGGGTCAGTAGTCTGGCTTAGGCCTAGAATAGCCGAGACTGGAGGGACTGCCTCAGAAGTTTTGGGTATTTTGGAGGGACGCCCCCCTCTTGGAGACGTCCTTGGGTGTTTGCTTCCCTTGGTCACCGAGGGATGATTGAGCACATTGTCGAGATTAGAGTCCATATCACCTGCAGAAAAGACATCACTTTAGTGATCGAGCTAAGGTTACTAAAAGAAGAAAGACTAAGGATAAAAGAAACCTAACTGGTACTCTCAGCCGAGCTTGTGCTCAGCGACCAAGAGATTCCCCTTTCTTCTGAGGACGCTGGGAGAGTCCCATCTCTATATGTAGGAGATAGCCTCGAAAGGTCTCTAAATATGTTGGTTCCGTATTGAACGGCAACCCCATCCCAAACCTTGTTCAGACCATACATAGTTTGATACTAATCTAACCAGGTATCAAACCTACGCACTCTATAATCTACCCAAGACCACACATAAAAATTATCCCTAGGTTCCAGAAAGAGTATCAATATATCGGGTTTGTGCTTAAGCATAGAGGGAGAGCACATGGAGGAGCTGAGCAATACTTTACCTCCATCGCCCGAGCTTGGTGAGGCTTCATCTTGGGCTTCGTTGCCCGAGGCAGGCCTATTGTGATGGCGGACCATAGGGGCACGAGTTCGCGAGCTCGAAGACCTCCATCTAGGGGGAAGTTTGTCACTGGGAAGCGGCACATGTTCCCACCTCGGATATTTCCGATATGCCGAGTCATTCGTAGACTGGCCTTCTTCTAAAAGGCCACAAGCTCGAAGTCGGTTTTCGTGGAGGAGATAAGACAAAGACCTTCGACCATAAGGCAGTTAGAGCAAGGCTGGCTTATGTCCCACCATCGACTATGATGGGGTGGGGCAGTGGTAGTTGGCTTTAGGAATAACTACGTATCAATATTTCGAGCCTAACTATTTAATAAAAAAAAGGGATAAGGGTGATGAGGTACTTACAGATACATTGAAAAGAATAAAATATGGAAGGAGCGAGACCGTCCATCCAGAAGAAAGCGAGCTTGAAATTCGGAGGATGATTTGGCATATCCTCGAAGAGTTTTTTTTTTCCTTCGGGTAGCTCGATAGATAATAAAAGTCATCCCTGCCATGAGCTCGAGATGGGCTGCTTTTGAGACAAAAGAGATATAATATCTCTTGGGGAGAAGGCCCTTCCCACTTCAGCTCATGGTATAGCAACCTGAGGGCGGATAACATTCTGAAGGAATTGGTCTGGAGCTGGAAGACGGTGAGCCCAACAAAGTCCAGAAAATCCTTGAAATATGATTTCAGGGGCAGCAAAGCCCCTGTCCTTGTATGCTCGCGACTCCAGGCGGGGAGCTTGATTTTGCATTCGAGATTTCCATGTCCTGGAGCAAAGCACCTCTATTCATTCGAAGCCGTAGGTCGGCACATCAGGGTGCCAGATAGTCTAAGTCCATGGTAAGCCAGCAGCTTGGATATCTAGCTGGTAGAAGTAACTGAGCTCCAATAGTGCTCAACCTCAAAGAATTATTCTTTCGAGGTGGGGATTAAAGCGGCTTGAGAGGTGGAAGGACGTTTTGAAAGATCTTCCATCAATGAGAATGAAAGTGCACCAGGCTCGAAGGCGACGGTGACTTTGAGCTTGGGATCTAGTGGAACTGGTCTGGTTTCTGGGTCCGGATTTGGATAAACCGCAACTCAGAGTATCTTTCTCTTTTTCTCATCGACCTCGTCAATTTGGCATCGAAACTGATCGTGGATATCTTCTTGCTCACACTTTTCTCTATGCTCGCATATCCGACGCTGGTTTCATGTGAAGGGTAATTCAGAACTGGGAGTCAACGGAGAGTAAGGAATATTGAGCTCGGGCCCCCACTAAGTCTCAGAATACTGCGACATCTAACAAGAAAGAAAAGGGTGAGGGCCTAGTAAAAGGAAAATTACAAAGAGTATAATTTTAGCGATTCAAGCTCAAAATTACCTCAATCAAGACTGAAGTCTCGAAAGGGTAAGATGAATTAGAAGGTGAGTCCCGAACTATTGTAAAGTTTGGGCTGCGAGCGTGTACCCACATGAAAGAGTGGGGAAGTGGATATCAGTTTCAATGAATCCTGGATTATCAAGGATAAAGCTGACAGCCCAAAAAGGTCATATTTTTAGGATTTGTGCTGTTAAAATCCTAAATCAAAACCTTTATTTCTTGGCTTACACGAGACGCTACTCCTAATCATAATAACCCCATTTTTACATATTTATACTAGAAATTTTTGGTCTGAACAGTGATTATATTTACGTCAAAATTATTCGGATCAGAAGTTTGCCTATGTATCGACGTAAAAGCTTAGTAAAATCAGTAAATGTTTTCTCACAGACGAAAAAATATATAAAACATGCCAAAGGAAAGGATCAAGAACATGAACTTACACAAAGTTGTTCATGGGAATGATGAAATCGTCGATTGGAGGACTGGTTGCAGGAAGGATTTCATGGAGTTGAATATACTAGAGTTACTTTGCTTCGTCAGTTTAGAGAACATGCAAATGAAACTCTGTTTTTTCTTTTTTCTTTCTTTGGTTTGAGTTTTCCAAGAAGTAAAAATGGTGAAGATGGAGGAAGGCATGAATATATATACCCCTGTGGGGATATCAAGGGTCTGACAAATTTGGGCTGTTGATTTGATTTGGAGTCTGATCCGATGATTGGGGGTGTAGATATGGTAATGGCAGCAAAAAGGAGATACGAAAAGACATGGGCAGATATAAAAGGTACTCAAGTACTCTAAGTGTGCAACCCTTGGCTGACACGTGTCCACACTCGAGTGTGGTCGGTGGCACGATTTTTGAAAGTAGCACTTCAAAAGTTTTTTTCTCATGGGATTCAAACCAACACTTTTGAGGGGGCAAAATGTTACACCCAAATTTCGAGAATAGAAATTTTTGATCGCAAAAGTCAGTCTCATAAAGTGTAAGCTCGAAATAAGCAAACTCGCCATGAGGTCAGCATTAATGAGAATTGAGTTTGACAATATTGCTCCATATTAAAATGACGACGTTAGAATTGGTGAGCTCGGAACCACGTGGTCTCGAAGGTGTTTCGAGGTTACAAGTCAAGCTTGAAGCTACGATGACAAGGGTTCAACACTAGTCAAAATTTCTAGATATATTTTTATTAGCATCAGTCAAGAAGGTTTGAGCCTGGGCGTTGCAAGCTCAGAGAGGACGACCTCAATAAAGTTACTTGTTAAGACCGGGGGAAGCCGAGGTAGCGATCGTGATGGTTTGCCGATCTTGATGATATGTAAGTAAAATATTCGAGATCGATAGTCTAGTGTGAATACAATTATTATTTGAAAATTCCTATATCTAGGGGATTTGTTGTAATATGTTAATAAATCCCGAATATCAAGGGATTTATACACATATTATATATTTATACGCATTTAATTGTATTTATTTTGAAATTTGAATCATAACTTCTCGAAACGTGAGGGGAGATATTCTGTAAACCAGTCTATAAATAAACTAGAGAAATTCATTTGAAGACACTAAAAAATTGGTACTGGGAATACTCTGCTGAATTGCTTTCTAAAATCTTTTAGAGAATTACATAGTTGAATAATATTGACTTGTGGACTAGGCAGATTTTAACTGCTGAACCACGTAAAAATTGTGTTTCTTCTTTATTTTTCTGATTTTGTGTTTAGTGCTCTTCATTTCTAAGTTGACAAAAAATGGCATCAACAGAAAAGTAAAACGATAATTTTGACCAATTCTAATTATGAACCGATAACAGGAGGACGAACTACTGGTATTGATTATATAATGGACTACTGCTAATACACTCAGTAAATATAATTCTATAATAACTTAGATTGCAATTCCATATTTACAGTGGAGTAATAATGGAATTAATAAATAAGATTATTATATTGATTAGTTCAATAAATAATTTGGTTTATTAGAGTTTAGTGTTATAGGTCCATGGTCCTAGAGTCGTCTCTATACCACACTGTCAAGGGTATGGATGTAACAAAATAAAAAAGAAAGGAGAATTTATTTTGCAAGGGAAAAATAGTATTTATTTTTTATAATAAATAATTAATATTAAATTTAATATTTTATAAATTGGGAAAACACCATTGTCTGAACAAGACAAATATTGGGGCCACCTATGTTTGTCTGGACAAGGTGGTGTGCTGCCTATGCTTTTTGGACAACAACATTGGCGCCAATCAATGTGTAAGAACAGTGGTGGGCGCCTACATCATAAGGTGGAGCCCACTGAGTTTAATTTTAGATTATTATTTTAATTCAAAAATTAAATATTTATTTAAATTTAAATTTAAAATTTAGTTATTGATATTTTAATGTGGTTGAGATATTCTCTCAAAGGTAGTTGAGAGATTCTCTCCTAGCGGTTGAGATATTCCCTCAAGGGGTTGAGAGATTCTCTCATTCGGTTATTAGATATTTAATTATTTAAATATTTAAATTTGAAATAATATCTATAACAGAATCGATTAAAGATATTTATTTAAATATTTATAATATAATCATTTAATGTTTAAATAAATAAATATATTTATTAAATACTATTATCTTAACATAAATAATATTTTATAAGGTTAATTTAATTATATCGGTATAATCCTAAATCTATATATCGATACATTTAGGAAACCAAATAAGGTTAATCGAATTATTTTCTCTCCTCTCCCATTATTGTTCTTGCTCATGAGTTGAGACAAAAACAAGAACACATAATTTTGTGAATCCTATTACCCCACACTAATCCTTGAGTGTTGAGGTAAGCTTGGAAGACTACGGTATGAGTTTTTCATCATCATCATTTTCTACCAGCTTGGATAGGAAGATCGTATTTATTACGAAAAGAAAGCTAGCTCACTTTATAGGCATCAAGAGGTATTTTTCTGTTACCATTATTGCTTTCTCTTTTAATATATGTCACATATGGGGGATCCTTGGGGTTAGTACAATGATAATCAACCTAAATGCTTCCGTTGCATACCTGATTTAGTACCGTAAAACCAACATAAACACCACTAATGATGCTCTATGTTGTTGCTCTAATTTAAAGGTCTAAAATGTTATTCTCTTATGAACATATGAAGAATAATTTATGTTGAGTTATGAATATTTAGCTTATTCCTTATTTCTTCTCCTATTCAAGTGTGTCTCTTAAACAAAAACATACAAAATTATAATGAGAATAAATAACTTTTTACTGGTAAAACGTTATTTAATGAAATATCACCACTTGATGCGGCATATTGTTATTGGTATAATAGTAACCTGATATTAAATTTCACTAATCACATCAAAATAGTGTTGCACACTATAATGGCTTATAGCAATACTCAATTTAATGGATTTTATTACTTTCTCGTAAGGAGAAAAATATATTAATAATAATTACATTCAAAGTGAAAGTAAGTGGGATGAAATTGCCACTATCCTCTACAATAATTATATGCTATGAATAATCAATGTTATTTTATTTTATATCCTCTTTTATCATAAATGACATACTATATCATAAAGCAACTATTATAAGTTTTCTTTTGCCAAAAGAATTTCATTCAATTAAGTAGCTATTGTTGTGTCATAATTTATCCTCTAATTTCAAGTAAAATAGTTATTTTAGTAATCTGGTAATATTGTATTAGAAAAACGAAAAATATGGGAAAAAGTACCTTTTTGAAAATTTTGGTATTTTTCTTGTCTCATTTATTCTTTAGAGCCAACAATGACATCTTCATTGTTCAACAGTTATTGATGACACATGTTTTATTTTAATGTTCCACTTGTCTACATGAATCTAATGAAACCTTGTCGTGGCGACGCATGGAGCTTTTGTATTTCAACCGAGATGTTTCATCTATTCATCAACGAGAATGACATCCAATTCTGAAACCAAGTATGCATATGAGTTCCTACCACTGACTAGATCATGCTATATCCTTGGATCAACTTTAAAGATCATCGGAGGGGATGAAACATGGTCACCGAGAAACCTTGCAATTGGAAACTTCTCTGCCTTGTCCCTACTATTCTAGGTGGTGGTGAGCCATACTACCATCACTTCGAGACTCCCACTACACGAGCTTCAAATTACAATGCTTCATTTTTGCAATTGTTGTAGGTTGGTTCAGCTGTTATCATGAACCACCATAGAGCTTTGACTGTGCTGGAGTTGGTATACAAAGCTTGTTAGTGACCTACAACTTTTTTCTCTACTTTACTTGATGCAATTAATATACAAAACCACCTAGTAACCTTTTTTTTTTTGTCAAATTACTTACTGAAACTAGTATATTGATGATGCATTAAAATGTTACATATTACTTAGTGTTTTAAAAATCAAATAGTAACCTATTTTAATTTATTTCTAGTCTTAATATTGTGCAACCCAATACTAATTTCTCTTATTTTGAAAAACCATCTTGTAACCTAAAAAATCTAAGTGTAATCCAAATATGAACTAAGATTGGTAACGACTTGTAACCCGAAAAACCAAAATGTTACCTATACACACTTTTGCTCTCTAATTTTCTCTCACACTCATGACAAACAATAATGATTCCACCATAAAATGACCACTGGTTACACACAATCCATGGTTGTGTTTCTCCTGCCTACACGAGCCTAAACTTTTGGATCACATTGATCAAAACCTCATTGTAGCCATACGTGGAGCTTTTGTGCTTTGGTTGATCTGCTTCATCCTATCATCGACGATGAGGATGTTTATTGCCGAAAACCACACTCTTATGAGTTCCTATCATTAACTAGAGCGATATCCATCTTTGGATCAACTTCGAATGTTGCCAAAGAGGATGAAACATATTCGCTAGAAAACATCACGATCCGAAACTAATATTGTATAATTTCATGAAATTAAAAAAATTATGGGCCCCGAAATATAATTTGTATTAGGGCCTCTATAATGTCATAACCGAACATACTTTCAGATGATGGTGAGCCATATTGAAACCACCTTAAGACTCCCTCACAATATAGATTTTAAAGCTCATTGCGTCGTCACCATGCACCACCATGGAGCTTCTGCTATCCATGGTTCAGGTTGATCTGAGCCATACAAGATGATTTTTTTTATAAAAAAAGAAATACAAGTTACCATTCCCTAAATATGTTGCTAATGAATCGCATCCCATATAAAAAAAATTAATTATCAAATTTAGGAAACTATTTTTGTAAAAATAAATAATAATCCTATCATTTTAAATTCTTAGTGAAAATAGACTAAATTTATTGGATTGAAAAATTGATCACATGCAAGTTTTACTTTCAGATTTAAATTTTAGAAACAAAAAGAAATGTATTAAAAAATAAACAATTTTTTTAGATCCAAACAAAAAAGAATAATAAGTTTTATATAACTTTAGAAATAAATAATTTTTATATTGCCCCAAAATACTCATTAATTAAATATATTTCTCTGTTTAAAAAAATGCTCCAACACACTTTCTTAATATTAGACATTACCAAGTATACCATTTTTATATAGCAAGTTACATTTATACTCTTTTATTCTATATATTTTAATATCCTCATATATTTAAATTAATTTTGTTGAATTAATATTATTTTAAAGTTATATTGATTTTTTTAAGTGTTGTTGGTATACTCTTTTCCAACTTAGTATATTTTTTTTTTGTAGTATGTGTTATCCCAAAAATCAGAAGTGAATGACTTGGCAGGCATTAATTACACATGGCTGACATTTGGCATAATCTGTGCTCGACTATCGACCAGAAAGATATTCAGTATCATGCGATCGGTTTCTTTATACGACCAGCCTGGTCATATGAACATAATACGCGGAGGAAATCTTAGGCAGTTATGATGGAATCCGAAATTATCTCCCATGATTTCCTGAGTATCCGATTATTTAGGAAATAATATCTGTAACAAGTCAATGTAAATCTTCCCTGAGCTTATAAATAGAAGAAGAGGGCTCAGGGAGAAGACCTTATTTTCTTTTCTGACTTCTAGATCACTGGAGATTAGATTTATCAAATTAGTCATATTGTATTGTTCTTCTGAGGTTGGTGAAACTCATTGAACCCTAGTTCTTTGAGCACTCCTTTGGATCCTACATCAATAACAATCTAAGTGGACGTAGGTTATTACCAGATCCTGGGACCGAACCACTATAAAATCTTGTGTTCTTATTATTTTCGTCATCATGTTCTTTTCAACGCATTCATCCACGTCAAGCGTATTTTGACTCCGTGTCAGTTGCCCAAAATCAGGGTCAACATTCTGGTGCTTTCATTGAGAGCTTGATATATCACCGTTGAGAAAACCAATGGCGAAAACTACTAGGAAAACTGGACAGGAGGCCGGCGCTGCACCATCTAACCCGCCTCCTCCTCCCCCTCCTAACGTGGCTGAGGATGAGCCACATTTGGAATTTGAAGAGGAAGAAATGGATGACGCGACGTTAAAAAGTACTTTGGGGGCGTTGCACGAAGAGCTGACCAATCTGAGGGCCAGCCAGGAAAGTGTTACCGAAATCATGGCGCGGCAGCAGCAAGAAATTGAACGGCAGCGCGTGGAGTTAAGTGAGAGGCAGGCGGAGATGGACTGTCGCCAGAGCGAAGCTATGGCAGCTCTCGAGGCAGCCTTGCAATTGGCTAGGAATCAGGCTGCATCTGCCTCGCAGCCTGATCAGCCTACGAATGGACCAACACAAAGGGGTCCTAATTCTAGCCCACCTATCCAACCCTCGAGTCCGCAAAGGCCCGAACAGCCTCAGGTGCCCCATGACGATGTCCCATTGGACCCTGAGGCACAGTCTCCATCCCAAGCTGATCGCGGCAATCCCCCGCATCAGAGGCAGAATAAGACCGGGCATCAGCCTCGCAGTCCTAGACGCCATAGGGGCGACGAGCCGAACCTTCCAAACAGAGGACAGCATCCTCCTGGTAATAGGAGGAACTCTGAGTTAGGCTTTGCGGTCCGAGGTCCCCCACGGCATGATAATGCACGGGGACCTAACGACCAACGCAGACCACCCTCTAACGCTCGGGAAGTTTCAGCCCGGGAAGGAAATCGAGGGAACAATCGATCCCATCATAGCCAATCACGATTCAGAGATGGAAATGGTTATGATGAAGCCGATTCCAGCAGAGGAAATGCCGGTCGGAGGAATGACGAAAGAGGTGGAAACAGGAATCAGCCACCTCAAGATGACCAACCCGGCAGACGGGATGCTGGGGGGCAACCCAGGCAAAATAACGTTTTCAACCGGCTTGGAGCTAGCAAACAGCGGAGAAGAGACGAGGATTTGAGAGATGTGCTCAATGATTGCCCTGAGCGACATGGCGAGAACATCCCCCCAGCAACAGAGGCCACAGCGATTCCTATTGCTGTGCAGGCCCAGATAGATGCCCTCAACTAGGCAGTGCAATAGCTGGTCGGGGGAAGAACATCTTACATCGACCACGACAGGAGAAAAGGCACTCCTTTTGTCTAGAGGATAGCTATGGCAGAGACTCCTAGAAAGTTTAAAATGCCTACGCTTCCGAACTTTGATGGGTACGGTGACCCGGTATCTCACGTCAATAAGTTTGAGATACAAATGGACATTCAGAAAGTGTCCGAAGATGCTCGGTGCAGGATCTTCCCTGCAACACTTTCTGATGCAGCGCAAGAGTGGTTTTTCAAGTTCCCTCCTGCAAGCATAGTTTCCTGGGAGATGTTCGTAAAGGAGTTTTACGGACAGTTCTACACAGGTCGTGTGCATCCGACCGAGGCAAACCAGCTGGTTGAAATACGCCAGCAGGATGGAGAGCCACTGAAGAACTACATCCAGCGCTTTATGCGAGCAGCAGCTGGAGAAAAAAACAGTGGGGGACGAAGGCAAAATGATGGCCATAACCGCAGGGGTTAGGCGTCGCACCCCTCTCTGGAAAAGTCTCCGAAAAGATGGGGTTAGAACTACCCAGGAATTCTTGGACCGGGCTGATCGTTACATCAAGCTCGAAGATGCCATTGCCGACGATGGAAAGCCTCCAGGCAAGGATAAGAAGGCTACCGAGCCCGGCAAAGCCGCCAATGGGTCTAAGCCTAACGACAATGGAAAGGGCAACGGGAACGGCAACGGCAATGGCAAGAATGGTGGAAAACGGCCACACAATGAGCCTTCCACCTCTGAAAATAAACGAGCCAAGGGTAACCGTTATGAACCTCGGTTCACTAACTATACGGCCCTAGTTGAGTCTCGGGGAGAGGTTTATCAGGCCACGAGTTCCAGCGTGCCTTATAAGAAGCCTGCCCCCATTCGGAAGGTTATTTCGAAAAGAGACACCACCAAGTTCTGTCGTTATCATAACGACTACGAACATGACACAAACGAATGCAACCAGCTGAAATATGAAATCGAGTTCCTTATTAGACAAGGACACTTGAGAAGATATGTACAGGCCTCGGGAAATTCCCAACGAGAAGCTCCAGGTGGCAACGAGCAGGCGCCCATGTGCCAACACTCGCCACCTTTGCAGCCTGCCCCCGTGACTGGCACATTGTTAACCATCTGTGGAGGCCCGCACCTCGCAGGAAACAGCGGAAAGGCTAGGGAACGATATGCTCGGACTCTACGCCATAACCAGGACATCGAGACGATGACTGTGGATGACCGCGCGATGAAGAAGGCTCGGTCAGAGGAAGGCGAGATAACCTTCTCTGATGGCGATGCCCAGCATGTCCGGTTCCCACATTCCGATCCGCTGGTCATGGATATCCAAATGGCCAACATGATGGTGAAGAGAGTGCTGGTCGATACAGGAAGTTTGGTGAATATCCTGTATAAATCTTCGCTGGAACGCATGAAGTTGTCCGTTAAGGACCTGGAGCCCTGCAACCAAACGATATACGGCTTCTCTGGTGAGGGACTCACCCCCGCAGGATCAATCAGACTACCAGTGACGACGGGTACAGCGCCTGCTACCAGGACATTACTCGCTACTTTTATAGTAGTCGACTGTCCTTCGGCGTACAATGCCGTCATTGGAAGGCCTATAGTGGTTGATCTACGGGCCGTCACCTCTATGTGGCACTTAGCCATGAAATTCCCGACAGATGCAGGGGTAGGACGTGTGTTGGGAAACCAGAGGGAAGCCAGAGAGTGCTACAACGCCTCAGTCACGAAGGCGAAAAAGGGAATGTCAAAGAGCACTCCCTCAGATAGGTTGCAGATGGCAATTGATACACAAGCCCAATCCGGTGATGAGGTCACCAAATAGGGTGTTTCCCGAAGTGAGGATAAAGATTTAGATCCTTGCTTTGGGGATTTTGAAGAGAACGTTGGACCCGTCGAGGACCTGGAAGAAGTCCAACTCGACGAAAAAGACCCGACCAGAGTCGTGAAGGTTGGGAAAAACCTGGAACAAACCACGAAGCATGCATTGGTGGAATTTTTGCGGAAGAACCAGGAAGTCTTTGCCTGGTCGCCCAAAGACATGGCTGGGATAGACCCTGCGGTTATCAACCATGTCCTGAACATAGACAAGACTTTTCCGCCCGTGCAACAGAAAAGAGGGCTGCTCGATAAAGATCGATCGAGAGCCTTAAAAGAAGAAGTAAAGAGGTTAAAGGAGAATGGGTTCATCAGGGTAGCGTTTTATCCATCGTGGGTCTCCAATCCAGTGCTGGTTCCCAAGCCTAATGGAAAATGGCGAACCTGCGTGGATTTTACAGACCTCAATAAAGCCTGCCCAAAGGATTGCTTCCCACTCCCAAGAATCGACCAGTTGGTCGATGCCACTGCAGGACATGAGATCCTCTCCTTCATGGATGCATATTCAGGCTACAATCAGATTAGCATGCATCCCCCTGATGAGGATCACACTAGCTTTCGGACTGATACGGGCTTATACTGTTATAAAGTAATGCCCTTCGGACTGAAAAACGCAGGTGCGACTTACCAACGGTTAGTTAACCACATGTTTAAAGATTTGATCGGAGTAAACATGGAGGTATACGTGGACGACAAGCTGGTAAAGTCTAAAAAGGTAGAAGGACATGTGAAGGATTTACAACGATGTTTGGATGTATTGAACAAGTACCAGATGAAACTAAATCCTCTCAAACGTTCCTTCGGAGTTGGATCAGGGAAGTTTTTGGGGTTCATTGTAAATTCAAGAGGAATCGAGGCCAACCCCAACAAGATAAAAGCCCTGATCGACATGAAATCGCCAGAAAAGATCAAAGATGTACAAAGTTTAACCGGGAGGATTGCAGCCCTAAGTAGATTTATTTCAAAATCAACAGACAAATACGTCCCCTTTTTCAATCTACTTAGGGGCAATAAAAAATTTGAATGGACAGGAGACTGCGAGCAAGCTTTCCAAGCCTTGAAAGCTCATATGGCACAGCCTCCCATTTTATCAAAGCCAATCGAAGGAGAAACTTTGTTCATTTACCTGGCGATCACTAAAGTTGCTGCTAGTGTGGTACTAGTACGAGAGGAAGAGGGCGTACAAAAAGCGGTTTACTATGTAAGCAAGAGGTTGATCGGGGCAGAACTGAGATATCCACCCATCGAAAGGTTAGCATATTGCTTAATCTTGGCCTCAAGGAAGCTGCGCCCTTACTTCCAAGCCCATCCTATCACAGTCTTAACCGACCAGCCCCATCGGCAAGTCCTCCAAAAACCAGAGGCGGCTGCGCATTTATTAAAATGGGCAGTCGAACTAGGGCAGTTTGACATTACATATTCACTGCGAGCAGCAGTGAAAGGGCAAGTCTTGGCCGATCTTATTGCAGAGTTCACAGAACTCCCAGATAGCGAGCAGTGCGAAAAGCCTAGCGCGCTTGAGCCACAAGATGAAGTTCCTTCGTGGAAATTATTCACGGATGGGTCGTCCAACGAATCCCACGCAGAAGCGGGAGTGATATTGATAACGCCGGAAGGGAATCGATTCCACTGCGCCATTAGGTTCGACTTCACCGCGTCAAATAATGAAGCAGAATACGAAGCACTCCTCGCTGGATTGAGAATGGCCAAAGACATGAGCATAAAGGCGCTTGATATTTACAGTGATTCACAGCTGGTAGTGAATCAAGTTCTAGGGGAATATCAAGCACGAGGCCTAAAAATGGTGGCCTACTTGAATAAAACTAAAGACCTGTTAGCCCAGTTCACGAAGTATACCCTCCAGCAAATACCACGGGATCAGAATTCGAATGCAGATGCCTTAGCCAAACTCGCGAGCGCGAAAGATGCTGACACTTTGAACATTGTGCCAATAGAAAGATTAATTGAGCCAATCATACGAGCAATAGAGGCCAGTATGGAAATCCGAATAGAAGATACATGGATGGCACCTTACTTGGAGTATCTGACAGATGGTGTGCTACCAACAGATAGAAACAAAGCCAGAACTCTACAAAGACAGGTTGCTAGGTACATGCTGGTCGATGGTATTATGTACCGGAGAGGATATTCCATGCCACTACTCAGGTGCATTACACCAGAAAAAGATAAGGAGCTAATGAAAGAGGTACATGAAGGCTTCTGTGGGAATCACGCTAGGGGGCAAAGTTTGGCAAAAAAAGATTCTAAGGCAAGGTTACTTCTGGCCGACTATGAACGAAGATTCGATGGAGTTTGTACGAAAATGCGATAAATGTCAAAGGTTCTCCAAAATTCCACGAGCAATTCCAAATGAGTTAAAACAGATGCAGAGTCCTTGGCCTTTTGTAGTATGGGCATCAACTTGATTGGATCCCTGCCCACGGGAAAAGGCGGAGTAAAGTACGCAGTTGTGGCAGTTGACTACTTTACCAAATGGGCCGAAGCTGAACCACTTGCTACCATAACGACCAAGAAAGCTCTTGACTTTGTCATCAAGAACATTGTTTGCCGCTATGGTTTGCCCCGAAAGATTGTTTCAGACAACGGAACCCAATTTGACAGTGACTTATTCACCGATTTTTGCGAAAGGCATGGGATTATCAAAAGCTTTTCTTCAGTCGCACATCCACAAATAAACGAACAGGTCGAAGCAGTAAATAAAACTCTTAAGGACACCTTGAAGAAAAGGCTTGAAGACGCTAAAGGAGCATGGCCAGAACAACTGCCTGAAGTCCTCTAGTCGTATAGAACTTCTCACCGAACGGCGACAGGTCATACCTCGTTTTCCTTAGCCTACGGATATGAAGCCATGTTACCTGTCGAGTTAGATCCCCCCTCACATTGACGCATTACATACGACCAGGGCCAGAATAGCCAACTAATGATGGAGTCCCTAGACTCAATTGATGAAATACGAGAAAAAGCCCAACTCCGAGTTACTGCGTACCAGCAAAAGGTCGCCCGGTACTTTAACTCGAGGGTAAAAGAAAGAAAATTCAACATCGGTGACCTAGTACTACGATGAGTTTTCTTAAATAGCCGCGACCCCATTGCTAGAGTACTCGGACCAAACTGGGAAGGACCTTACCAGATTGAAGACGTCCTTCATCCGGGCACCTACAAACTTGCACGCATGAATGGAGATCTCGTTCCACGCTATTGGAATGGAGAACACCTGCGCAAGTATTATCAGTAAATAGTCCTTCTTAAAGGATTGGCTTGTATTAATTTTTACTTTTTACAAGTTTCGAAAAAGGGTTAGCCACGTTGTATGGCTAATCACTTATAAGTGTAAGATCTTTTTAAGATCACTCGTAAAGACATGTTTAGTCCATTTTTAATACGAGATTATAAAGGACTGTGCGCAGCCAGTCATTCTTGCCAACCTTTGTAAATTTATTTTTACAAGTATTTTTTCATTACGTGTGTTGTTTTGCTGTATTACAAGTGTTGAATTTTGCATCGAGCAGTAATGTTCGAACAGGTTATGGTCAAGGCAAGTGACCAAGGACCTAAAGCTCCTCAATCACTTGGGGGGCATATAAGGTACATCGATAGCAAAGCGTACCATGAGGTATGTAAACACATGAACAAAATAAGTGAAAGCATGCTACGGTACTTAGAGCATTTTTCAAAAATTTATGTTTTGAAAAATCAAACCAAAGTACTATGCTAAGTTCGGTCATGCGAACATGTATTATAATAAAAGAAACATTATAATATTAGAAAGGCAATCGTTTACACCGCGAGCATTAGCGCTCGGATGTAAATATGAAATTAAAAGGAAAAGACCTTTACACCGCGAGCAGTACTGCTCGGATGTAATTGTTCAAGCATAAGTAAAAAAGCTACCCTCGCAGCAATAAAAGAAAAAATTGTCTTTACAAAAAGACCCGTGGGCCATAAAAGCTGGAAAAAATAATAAAAAAATATTAATTTTGTTGGGGAGCAGGAGGGTCGTCTGGGTTAGGAGCACTCTGATCAGCCGGAGGTCCAACCGCAACATCAGTAGCAGGGGTTTTGGCCTTGGCTCTCTTTTCCGCCTCCAACCGAGCAGCGCACTGCGCCATCAGCGTCCTTTGCAACCGCTCGGAGAGATAGTAAATGTTGGCCTCCCGATTGTGCCTCCAGAAGTCGTAGAAGTAAAGAAAGGTGGCTTCCTTGTACTTCTTCAGAGTTTTGGCAATATCCTCCTCTAGCTCCTGTACTCGTCCCTCGAGCTCGCGCACCCGCTCCTCAAGCTTCTTTGCCTCATCCCTGCTGGCGGTCAGGTCGAGAGTGAGCTGTTTGCACTCTTGGGTGTGGAGTATAGAACTCTCCTTCCATTTGTGCCGCTCATCAATGGCTTTCTTCAAAGCCCCTTGACTTTCCTGAAGCTCCTGGGTGAGGGTGGCTTGGACCTCGCATAACTATTCATTCAGCTTGGACATCTCCTTGTTTTCCTCAAGCAGCATTTTCTTCTCATCCTCGAGTACTTGCTTAGCCTGAGTAAGCTTGGAGTCAAAGTTCTGTCCACGAGAAACCAACGCCCCGGTACGGCGCTAGCCAGTAGTCAAAGACAACAGTCCCTGAAAACAAAAAACGAAAAAGTAAGGAATAGAAGTCAGAGTAAATGATGAAACAACAGAAAGTGACTTACACTGACTATCTCATTCAGCCCTCTGTTAGTAATTTGGTCGGCCTCCATTGAGGCAGTTTCGTTGATGGCGGCCTGGCTGCGTCTGTGCTTTGAGAGCTTGTAGATTCTCTCCCTGGTCGACCTGATCACGAGGCTGGACAGGGAGCCTTCGGACAAGTTGTCCAGAGTCTCTCTACCAGCAACCCTGGAAGAAGGCTGTGGATTCTCAGGCGCGGGCGTCGACTGTTCGGTGGGAGGCGGAGGCGTCATGTTTTCCTTAGAGGGGCCGGCACCGGGAGTATCCTCCGTTCGAGCCTTCTTTGAAGGGGTCTTGCTGCTTTCCCCTAGAGCCCTTTTGCTGTCCTTTGGGACAGAAGCAGCAGCAACAGTTTGGTAATGCTCGAAGAAGTCCTCAGAGTCCATACCTGTACAAAGGAAAACAATTTGAACAGTTAGATTAAAGGGTCATGAGGAGCAGAGATCAAAGTGAAAGGATTACAAGTAAAATACCCGAGCTACACCTACTGGTTGTAACATTATCTACTGAACTACCTAGTCCCTGGAAGAAATATGAGTTTAAAGAAGGGGCGTTCCTAAAGTTGCCATCCCCATTAAATAGATGGGAAGGAATTGGCAGATTATTCAAAAACGAGAATGATATACCATTTGCTTCCGACGAGTCGTCAGACTGTTCGGTAGGCTCAACAGCCTTTTGTTTCCCCTTGCCCTTGGGGACCGACAGTTCTGCTGCTTGGTGGGGAACCGCAGGTTCCTTGATTGTAACCCCCTTGGCCTCCTACTAGGAGGAGGTGCCTGAGGTTGCTGCTCGGGTCCCTGCTCAGGTCCCACATCAGCGTGAGCACCACCCGCCGCGGGTTTGCTGGTCGCAGGTTGGGAGCCCTTAAGGCCAGCCAACCTAAGGTTAGCCTCATTGATCAAGTATTTTACACTCTTAGCAGCATTTGGTGTACTGGCTAGGAGTGTTGCCCTCGACTCCATTCCTGGAGTGGGGGTCGGGCGTAACCATGGACCTGGAACACAATGGAACAGTGAAGTATTACGACAGGAAAGATTTAAAGCGCATGAACTACTGTTTTAAGGATCATTATTTTCCTTACCTCCTCGGGTGAAGGCCAGATTGTCCGCGGTGATGTCGGGCGTAAGGAAGTACTCCATATGATACTTCCCCACATTGGAGATATGAGTGGTCTCGGACAGAAAGGTGCGTCCGGTCTCCTGGTGGCAAAAGTGGAAAAACCCCGTACCATCTTGGTTGGGGCTGGACTTGAGATCAAACAGATAATTGACCTCGTGAGGAGAAGGGGCCGGCCATTTTTTGAGTTTATAAAGGATATAGAGCGCGACCAGCATCCTATACCCGTTCGGGGTAATTTGAAAAGGGGCCACCCCAAAGTAGTTTTCCACCCCTTGGAAAAATGAATGAAGAGGCAGGGTGGCACCCGCCTCGATATGGTATCTCGACTAGGCGCTATAAGCCCCCCCTGGAAGGTTGGCTCGCTGGTCGATGGAAGGTCTGACTAGGGTTATCCCCGTCAGATTGTACTTATTTAAATAGTTGCTGATCATGCGAATTGTCACCGTACTTGGGGATACCACATGCCACTCGATAACTGGCTGGTCGGCATGGCGAGGACGGGCACGCCTCTGAACTTTGGTTTCAGGAGGGAGTTCACCTCGACCACTGGTCGAGGGAGCATCAGCAGGAGGCTGACTTGGAGAGTAAGGGTTGCGTCTTTTTCTAGCCTTGGTTTTTGTTCTGGCCATTTTTTGAGTAGGAGCTAGTGGAGGATTTGGGTTAGAACGTGAAAATAGAATTTCTGGAATCAGCGTGGATGGATTCTCTTCGCCCTCGAGCAGTTGGGCCAAGAGTTCGTCATCGATAGGTCTTTCTCCCCCCCAAGGGTCTTGCATATGAACTGCAAACAGACAATGGAGGAGATAAGACACAATCCGCGAAGTAGTGGGAGGATTTGGGATAACGTTGCTCGTGCCTAAATAACCAGCAGCATCCTAGTCCTACACTAACTTCAACGTGGGTAGTTTAAAAGATGGATAGAAACAAAAAGGAAATAAATTTTTTTTCTGAAAAGAACTTTTTCGACTCCTGAAGGGAGGGAAATTTTTTTGGTTTTTTCACTTAGCTTAAAGGTTGAATCTTTCGTCAACCTAACGTCCTAAATCAGAAATTCTATATACCAAGGTATCGACCTAACCTATACAAGGCATAAAAATGCACTTTTACCTAGCAATAGATGGCTTATACCAAGAAACTCTTAAAACCCTATTCAAGAACGCAGAGGTCACAGAGTACAGAAATAACATGCATGGCATATAAGAAAGCTTAAAGAACGAAGTTCTTGTTGGGGATTTATGCCCTAATTAAAACCCAAATTCTTTGTAATATCATTTTATTATCAATAAAAGAATAGAAATTATTTTTTTGACTTGGTCAATCACTTTGCTCACATGTTTTATTTTCATGACTATTTGTTTAATATAAACTTCTATTAAATCCCGAGCATATAGCTAATCTTATTTATAGTGACGTAATCACAGTGGAATATAAATATGATTATATGTTCAAAATAAGTTAGTCCTAAGAATAGTCAGTGCACCGGATTTACACTGACTTGCCAATCTACGATATGATCTACTTACACATTACAGTGTTATGTTCTTTCCAGAACATTAGCAAAGTAGATGAGATCGGATATATATGTTACATTGGACAGGACCGATATTGACAGTTGATAAGATAAGTAAACATGCTGTTATAATCTATTCTAGTCATATCATATAGTTGACCATAGGTCGATTCAATCTCAATTCTGAGTGGTTAGTATTCTAACTGATTGTATTATTTGAGTTCTTTGACTTGTTCGTTACCAGCTTACCCTACGGACTAGCCCATACTTACATCTTGGGAACTCGGTAGTATAATTGAGTGGGAGTGTTAATCATAGATATGAACATCTATAGCTTCTGATGAAGAAGTGAAACGATGGTTTCCTTTTAGTTTGGTTCAAGGTGTTAAATGATAGAGATCTCATTTCAGTAATTAAATTAGTTTACTGAAATATCATTTACAAGGAACTAAGTGTTTTAAGGATAAAATACAATGAGGGGTAAAACAGTATTTTAGTCCTATCTCATTGTAGACCGTCTATAGAGGATTGAGTGACAATTATGGCTGTAACAATGGATAATTAATAGCGTATCTATATTTGTTATAGAGCGTTCTATGAATTCAAGAGTGCAATTCCGAATCTATAGTGGAGTCGCGAGGAATTAATAAGTTAGTAAATTTATTTGTTAGATTTATGATAACTTATTGGAGCTTGATTTCATAGGCCCATGGTCCCCATTGTACCTTGGATAAAATCATCTAGATAGTCTCAATTAATTGATTTAATTATCAATTAGAATTATCAAAGTTGACTAGGTCAATTTTGGATAGTTTCACAGAGTTGTGTAATTTTGAGAAGAAAAGAGAAATTATGGCAGATTTATTAATTAAGATAAATTGGTATCTAAATTAATAAATAAGTTTAAATCAAGGTTCAAATTATAAATAATTAATTTGATAAAGGATTTAAATAATTATTTAATTAATTAAATCAATAGAAAATAATACAGGCCTTGATTTTAAGTCCAATGGGCTTATAATCAAATGGGAAATTTCACGGGCCTATAGCCCATGATAATTTCGACCTAGGGCTTCAAAATGGCTGTTATTTTATTGATTTTTTAATTAAATTAAATGACCTAATTGAGTCTATAAAAGGAGTGCTTAGAGAGATGACAGATAAGTCACAAGTCAGATTTTCTGATAGTTTTATATTCTCTCTAAACACAAGTCCTTTTCTAAGCCACTTTGTTATTTTCTCTTCTTCTCTCTATATCTATCTCATGTGTTGAGAATTTCCCACACTAGTCTAGGTGGTTCTAAGGATACATTGGAAGATCGTGAAGAAAATAGAAGATCGGTTCAGTTTCTTGATAATACTCTGCGACAGAAAGGATACAAGAGTTAGAGAAACTGAAGGAAGGACTCTTAATTCCGCTGCGTATACTGTAAGTATTATATTATTTGTTTCTCGTTGAATTCAATTTTAGAAACATGTTTTAGGCTATCTCGTATTAATTTGTTTAATATTAGATATACATGAAAATAAATAAAGATCCTGTATAAGCTTTTTCCAACAGTTCTTACCTGAGCGAAAATGGAGATTCGGAGAAAGATGGAAACTTGAATCGAAAGACCTACGGCAAGACGTCGGGCTGGTTTTCGAAGCTCTAAACTCTAGTGCAAGATCTTGAAAATATTGGCAAAGGTGATGGGTAAAAATTTCTTAAAAGAGAAGAAAAGCCTATTTATAGGGATCGAAGGGATAGCCAAAAGGCAGTAATCATCACTTCCCACTTTCAAAACGTGGGGAAGTGTATAAGCCGTCAAATTGCCTTTTTGGAAAACGAAAAGGCTTGATTAGACATAATTATATCACGGTTTTCGAAAATGCACGGGGATTCTGACAGACATCATGGGAATATGAACGGTTGTTCCCTTAAGTTTCTTTATTGCTGGTCGCACCAAACAAACTTGGGGGGCAAATGTTATCCCAAAAATCAGAAGTGAATGACTTGGCAGGCATTAATTACACGTGGCTGACATCTGGCATAATCTGTGCTCGACTATCGACCAGGAAGATATTCAGTATCATGCGATCGGTTTCTTTATACGACCAGCCTGGTCATATGAACATAATACGTAGAGGAAATCTTAGGCAGTTATGATGGAATCCAAAATTATCTCCCATGATTTCCTGAGTATCCGATTATTTAGGAAATAATATCTGTAACAAGTCAATGTAAATCTTCCCTGAGCTTATAAATAGAAGAAGAGGGCTCAGGGAAGAAGACCTTCTTTTCTTTTCTGACTTCTAGATCACTGGAGATTAGAGTTATCAAATTAGTCATATTGTATTGTTCTTCTGAGGTTCGTGAAACTCATTGAACCCTAGTTCTTTGATCACTCCTTTGGATCCTACATCAATAACAATCTAAGTGGACGTAGGTTATTACCAGATCCTGGGACCAAACCACTATAAAATCTTGTGTTCTTATTATTTTCGTCATCACGTTCTGTTCAATGCATTCATCCACGTCAAGCGTATTTTGACTCTGTGTCAGTTGCCCAAAATCAGGGTCAACAGTATGGTATATCAAAGGTGTATGGTTAATATTATATAAAAATTACATGATTTTTTTTATTATTAACACGGTATATGCATTGTTTATGTTATAATATATCAAATTTTGTTGTTGTTATTTCATATCAATTGATTTTGATTTTTTTAAACAAAATTCTATGGTGTATGTTATCCCACATTTTGGACCAGATGATGTGGCTATCGATGTAGTCCAACGTGTCTATACAAGTGAAATGCGATGTTCCTAATGAGTCGATGTCACGTAAATTGCCTAGCTGGCCTCGCTAATGTGGCCTCGTTAAACATGTTTTACGCGAGGTGAAGTTGTGATACGCCAAGGTTGCCCAAGTTCTGGAACTTTAGCTAAGGCCCACGCCACAAGCAAAGGAAACATGTACTCTTCACCTTGCCGGTTTTGGCAACTGTAAATGTTAGAAATCTTCTGACCACCACATGGATTAAACTAGGATAGGAAAGTAGTTGTCCCATCACTCCCAACCACTCCTTTTGTCCCTATAAATACTATAATCCAAGACAATTAATGGGGGATGGAGGTTATGTATTCAAGAGCATTTACTCCCTTAAGAATCATATAATCAATATACTAACTAAAGTGGACGTAGGTCGTTGGTGGAAGAACCACTATAATTTTCTAGTGTCTTTTAGATTTATTGGTTCACTATTCTCTCTAGGTTTCATGCACAAAAGTCATCATCATTATGGAGCTCATTTGTCTGAAAAAAAAAAGTCAATATTATGGTGCTTTCATTGAGAGTGTAAACTTCGAGAGAGCTGAAAATGCCACAACAATGGCAGCGCAACACCTTGAGCGAGCTCAACAAGAAGTCGCACAAAGAGTAAGATAGGTAACACTAGCCTTCAGGTTGCCAACCCTCCAACTCGATGCCACTCGCAGGTGGTGAGGTATAGTTATCGGAGAATCGTAGGGCACGTAGTCGAACTCGCTCAAAGTGTCAGCAGGGAACGATGAACAGCGACCTCTGATCCAACTTGAGAACACCAATCTCCCTGATGGGCAAAATTGCCTCAAAAGTTAGGCTAATCGCCTAGTGAACAATGGGCCAATTTCACTTCCTAACGTGGAAGCTCGCCCTATCCCTCAAGCTTAGGGAGGAGCCCGATCTCAGAGTCATTCCATACATGATAGCCGCATAAGAGGCAATGACGAAGTCAATAGTGGCAATGTCTTCGATCGCTTGGGTGAAAAAGTACAAGTGAGGAATGGTCCTGATTTACGTGACCTTCTAAACAACAGAAGAGTCAACCTGTGAGATTGCAAAATGCATGGTGAGATGAATGTGCTGACCCCAATGGTCATGTGGAATCCAAGGTTCTGACTTGAGGCCCCCGCGACTCATATCGCACTCGTACTCATATAGTAGGCCCCTGTGGCTCTTGTCTTGGCTCAACTAGAAGCCTTACGAAGGGAGATTCGGGAGATAGGGGACAAGAACCAAGAAGAGCCAAAGAATGGCGTGAAGCAAGCATGCCTCGTTGCTCTTGAAATTGCTAACGTCGTCACACCCAAGCACTTTAGGATTCCACTCATGGCGACCTTTGATGGGAAGGGGGGCCTTTGAAGCATATCAACAATTTTTAAATCCAAATGGATATCGCGAGGTTCTCCGAGAACGCCTGTTGTAGGATTTTCTTGACCCTAGTCGGTGCTGCAAAATAGTGGTTTTGGAAATACCTAGCGAGGTCCTTCACCTCTTTGAAACAAGTAGTAAATGACTTTGACTAGTAGTTTTACGCGTCATGTGTCCACACCCATGAGGCAAACCACCTCACTAACATCAAACAAGGAGCCAATGAGTTTCTTAAAGATTATATCATGAGATTCCAAGAGGAAGCTACTCGATGTAATACAATGGGCGAAGAGGGAAGATTACTGGCGATCATGGCAGGGATCCAAGAAGGTGGACAATTATGGGGTAGCCTATAGAAGAAATCAACCTCTTCCATAAGGTGATTCCTTGACTGAGTAGACAAGTTCATCAAATTGGAAGGCGCTAGGAAATATTTAAGTGACTCCAAGGCTGCTATATAGACCAATTTTAGTGACATTGGATGTTGCAATGACAGTGATAATGGCAGCAAGAGGACGAAGAATCAGACCTCGCAAGTCACTCGGGGACAAAATAACAACAAAATCCCTAAGAAAATGACAAGCAGTTACGTTTGAACTAATGTTCACAAACTACACTGCCTTGATACAAACTCAAGTAAGTTTTCATAGCCACAGAAAACCTAGCCCCGTATAGATGACCTCTGCCTATGAGGAAATATGCGAGTAAGGAAGACCAAAACAAGTTCTATCAATTTCAACAGGATCACTGACATGACACCAAGGATGAAATCGAATTCCTCATCTAATAAAGGACACCTCAGGTGGTTCGTGGACAACCGTTGCATGAATGATCAAAGCATAAACTTCACTAGTGTGGATGCTAAACATGTATGTTACCATCATAACGACCATCTTGTAATTTCTGTTCATATTGCCAACATGAAGGTATTAAGGGTATTGATCAACAATTGGAGCTCGGTCACCATCTTGTACAGGACATGCTTGGAGAAAATGAACTTTTTCAGCCCTTGATCTTAAACCCTGCACCACCACAATATACGAGTTCAATGGAGAGGGCTTAGCCCCCATGGGATCCATAAAGTTGCATGGCACTCTCTAGGATGCACCACGAAGAGTGACCTACATGACCACCTTTGTTGTTTTGGATTGCTCCTCAGCGTACAATGTGGTTCTCAAGGGACTTATGCTAATAATCTCATGAGTTATCACCTCCATCTAGTAAATTTATATATCATAAACTTTTTTTTAACAAAATAAATTGATATAAAATAACAATAACAAAATTTGATATTGTTGACTGGTTTTTTAGCCAACTAACGCCGAGTCAAAATAATTAATTCGAGAGCTTTCAATTAGACAATCAACGAACAATAAATGAGCCAAGAACCTAGTAATAATGAGCAATAAAGAATAAAGAGCACCAGGATTTATAGAGGTTCAGCCCCAAGGATTGGTAATGACCTACTTCCTCTTAGTTTGCATTAATCTTGAAGATTTACACAAGATCACAAGGGATTACAAGTGGGTTTCTATGTGTAAAAGACAATACAATATGGCAGAATCACTGCCAGGTACCGAGCCAAACTGCTAGGTATGTTCCTAATGCAGGTCAGTAGGCTATTCTTCTGAACCCCTTCCACTGTGGTGGAGGCTTTGTATTATATTGTCTGCCTCGCCCCAGGGTTGCGCCTGAGCGTAACTGACAGGGAAATATCCCTTTCTTCTCGCGGGTAGTTATAATCCTATTTGTTAGGAGGTTTGACCAAGTTTTTAGAGCTATTAGGCACTCTTTATGGGTGGTTGGGCGATTCTCGCGGAGTTCCAACGGAGAGTGTAACGACTTTCATCCAAGCAGGTATATCTGCTCGTCGTTCGTGCTGACATGTCTAGGGGGACGTTCCTGCAGTGACCGAGGGGATTGCTGATTGGACAGACACATTAAACTCCTTCAGGGCAGAGCTTACTTCTTCTTGCTTATAAATAGGGGTACCTTTTCCCTTCCTTTCTTTTTACCTTCTTCTCCACTTCAAACAAACCACAGCCAACCTAGAAAACCCTAACTCTCCACCTCCCAATCTTTCTGATAGAGCTAGCTTGTATTCTAATTCCTACGTCCCGCCATCTTCACACTACGAACCCGTCTCCAACGCTATACTACTGCAGCAAGTAAGTTTTTAAGACTTCTCTATTTCACTTAGCATTGTGTGTGAGAAAATGTTTGCCTTTCTCTCTGTCTGCGTTCTTTACTATAACCCTGGGTGGCATTTGCATGTTGTTGGAATCTAGGTTTGAATGAATGTTTCGGGTAGTTCTTGGAATGGGTAATCTATTTGAACCTCTGATTTTGTAAAAATTGTGTTTTAACTCCCCTTTTTGTTGATTCACACTTGGTGTTTTTCAATGACATGAAGAACACTACTAAAAAAAGCTTTTTTGGGGAAAATATTCCGCTTTCTTTAGTTTGCTTGTTTTCAATTTGATCTATCCCTGGTTCACCATGCTACTCTGTCTTTGGCCTAGGCTGGTCAGTATAATCTGTGAACTTCTGCCGACCAGCACTGTTCAGTGTACTCACCTCACCCTTCCCTTTTTCTTGTTTGCGTTGAAGGGAGGTAAACACCGAACCATGTTTCAAGACACTATTGGAAATTGATGGCCCATATGAAACACATTAACCGGGGTACCGAAGAAGATCCCCATGTGGCATGATATGCCACCACTAGGGCCGAACAGAGGGTCTAGTATGTTGAGGAAGAGTCGAGCTCTTCTGGGCAAGAGGAGGAATATGCCACAAAGATACATACCGAGGTTGTCCTGAATTCGGCCTCAGAGGTAGAAGATGCCCCTCTGTATGTTGCTCCTAAGAGCACAATTTTGGATAAGCAGTTGCAAAATATGAGGGAGCATTACCATCTTCAAACCCGCAGCTGTACAAACCGCTGAATACCCTGGGGTTTAGTTCTGCGCCACATGAATGCGGGTGCCACCCTCCCTATTCTGCCATACTTTTGAAGTGTGGAAGATTACTTCGGGCTTTTCCCTACCCAGATTAGCCCTAAGGGCATCATATTTCTATCGGCCCTTTATGTTTTGTACCAATCCCTAGACTGGCCGGTACCTACTACTCATGAAATCAATGATCTCTTTGATCTCAAATCCAGCCCTTGCCAAGGCAGGTCAGGGTATTTCTATTTCATCCATCCAGATTCCAATATTTAGTCGAACACTGAGGGCATATCCAAAGTTGGAGAGTACGTTAGTCAGTACTTTGTCACAAATAACATTGCCGCCAACCACTTGTCATTCTGTTCCAACGGTCCTTTCAGCTGGCCGGCCCCAACTATGGAAATGGAGATAAGGGCTAGAAAACTAGTTGCCATGGATCCCAACGACAAGGATATGGTGGCGCTGACTACTGCAGAAAAACTTATATCCGCCAGGCTCTACTGTAACCCTAAGACAAGGACCAAGAATGCCACCCTTGACAAACAATTTCCTATGAATCCCTCCTCTTTTTCTAAACCGTCTAATTCACCACTCACCAAGAGGTAAACTAGAGCATCAATCCTCCCGTCCAAACCTTGCGTGGCTCACCGAACCAGGAGTTTGGCTGGAGTCATCCTCCAAGAGCCTACTGAGTATGGAAACTCTAAAGCTGCCACCACCTCCCAGCCTGGCAAAGGCAAAGAAGCTGCAATAGAGGAGGTAGACTTGGACTCATTAGACAGTGATGGGGGTCTTCCATATGACGCAGCCGACTGCTCGGGGGAAGTTGAAGAGGGTGATCTGACTCTTTTTTCAAACTTTCATTCTTTGCTCAATTATAATGATTTTTTGTTTGTCTATTTCGCCTTTGCTCAACACTTTTTCTAATCCTTTTCTTTCATTTTGTAGATATGTCGTCAGTATTTTTCAAGAAGTTTGCTCAGAAACACACCAGTGGTCCCAACAGTGAGGTTCCCCCATCCAAACGTCAGAAAATCAACCTTCCTGTTGGAACTGCTGAGCATACCAAGAAGATTCCTGACAAGGCCTCCTCTAGGAAAAAGAAACCCATGCCATCGGGCAAGACGGCAGAGGCAAAGGATTATCTGTTAAGGATGGTACCCCTATAGCTGCTGCATCGAAGTTGACTAGCCTGAGCAAAGCACCTGATGGTAGTGTTGAAAATCCTACCGAGGAGGCTCATGGGCCCCTGAAGAAAGCCCTGGCCATCCATCAAAGACACATAAAAAGGGTATCCACTTCCCAGACTAAATTCATGTATAACGTTAGCAGCAATTCTCTGGACTTCATTACCAGCACTGGTCTTCAGGATGTGACTAGAGTAAGCAATAAATTTGTTTGATCTCTGAATGATTTTTCCTTTCTTGTTATTTGTTCTGAATTTCTTCATTCCACATTCTAGGGTATGTTGGATCGTAGCTATGCTCACTACTGAACCAAGAGGGTGAGCAAACATGTGATCGGCCTAGTGAAAGAGTGTAACGCCCTACTAACCAGGGATCGTTACGATGTTCATTTTAAGCAGTGCTATACTCGCTAATCGAGTCATTTGGCCATAATCGTGTAACTAAGTATGATTAACGGTTTAGGGTTAAAATATTTGGTTATGATACAACGTTTCAGTAAAACGTTTACTGTATACATTGGGATCCCAAAAATATATTTTAAAGGTTAATTACAATAAAAGATTTACAACCAGCCAACCAAAGTGGAAAAATATGGTTTAACCCTAGTTCCTCTTCAAATCCTCGGTCGTGGCGGTCGAGCAGCCACATATGTACACATCGTCACCTAAGCTCTCCAACTCATGGATGATCCAACTTTCTTTTGCCTTTTCCTACACCACATAGCACCCATGAGCCGAAGCTCAGCAAGAAAACTCAATATGCTCATGAACAGTAATAACATGTTACTAAATCATAATAGGCATGCCTAGTAATAATAGCCTTATTCATGCATGCAAATAAGTCCAAATAATGATTGTGGGCCCTGCCCTTTGTATAGATGACTTATGGGCCCTGCCATTTGTATAGATGACTTTCAAGTCATAATGAGAATAGATGGCCAATGTGTCCATCTAAATTAAGTGACTCAAATAAGTGACAACTAAGTCACGCACTTGGGCTCTGCACCCTAATTAGATGAATGAATAACACTTTATGATTTTGATAATCATACTGGGGCTTGTAGCCCTAATCAAATGAGTGATTAACACTTTGAGATTTTGGAAATCATGTTAGGGCTTGTAGCCCTAATCAGATGAGTGAGTCACACTTTGGGCTCCGCACTGCACCCTAATCAGATAGGTCATTAAAGAGTCAAACTTTGGGCTCTGCACCCTAATCAGATAAGTGACTGATGAGTGAGTCACAGACTTGGGCTCAACACCCATAGCCATGTGACGTTGCAGTCACCTGAGCCTTTTGGCCCTGGCTCTAAGTAACTAGCCTTTAGACTACACAAATGCTTTTAATTTTCATCGAGCTTGAGGTTGGTCAAGTATAGACGTTCATGATGATTCATTCAATGCTTATGTCGATTAGATCTAACCATTTCGGGCTGTGTTGAACACATCAATGTCGTTCTTGACTCTTAAGCCAATACCATATGACTCGTGCCAATTTCTGACTCATGGGTCAGTGCCATACACAAGTAAGCAATGCAACTAGGCATATATCATATGTCAAATATCCAAATGTAGGGCATATAACATGCTTACTTAACAATCACTAGCATAATTATGATCATGCAAATTAACAGAGACTCAAGCTCTAATTAATCTCATATTCAATATTCATGTCACATGTATCCTATGCATCACATGCACACATACTGAGTGCAGTTTTCTTACCTTTGGTCCAAGCATAGGTTACCAATAAATGAGCCACAAGCATGATCCTGATTCCAAGCCCCTAGCGATAACCTAGTCACAACCATGAACGGTATTTCAATGATTTCAAGTTCTAAAACCTAATCCCGGGACCAATCCCGCACTCTCGGGACCTCCAATCCCACCAAACAGGGTGGTGAAATCATGCCCTGAGTCCTCAGGTCAAAACCCCAAAAAGTACCAAAAAACCTCATTCTGAAGACTGTGTAGTGCTATAGTGCTACCTTTGGGTGCTACAGGCAGAATTAAAATCCCCCAAAACAGAGCACCTAGCGCTGTAGCGCTACCACCCTAGCGATACAACGCCCCAACCAGAAATTGTGGGTTTCAGCTTCGTGTTCTTTGAGCTTCAAAGCTCCAAATCTGACCCCAACCTAATCAAATCTCAAAATTAAAGTCCCCAAACATCCTAATCTCCCAAAATTAATAAAACCCAAGCTTTAATTCATCCAAAAACTCATCAAAACACAAAATCCAATCCAAGCTTAAAAGCTTTAAAAACATAGAACTTAAAACTTGAATTACCTCTGATTATGTCATTTCCAAACTAAATACTCTGGCTAATAAGCTTCTAATCTTCCCGAGAATCGCTATGCCTCGATCCTCGCTTGAATCTAAGTCCTAGAACTCGAGTTTCCTTCGAAAAAGTGATCGGGTGACGAAAATGGAACTTTGAGGGAGAGAGAACGTTCTTTTTATTTCTTAACAGGTTACTTCAAGCTTAAGTACCCTCAAGCAAATCCTAATGCTCGGGGTCCCAAAAAGGCCGCCGGGGGTAAAATAGTCAAAATTCCCAGAATTTCCCCCTGATCTCACTAACTCCCAATTTATCATCAAATATTTATTCCCATTACCCAATATCCCGGTAATGTGCTAAATACCCCCTTGACTCACTTCGAGTCAAGTATAAATTCGTTGTGACTTCCCACTAGCTTACCTCCTAGGATCGTCTTGTTGAGTAACTCTAGCATAACCAAATATTAATAAAGCACCACACATATACCACATATATGCCAAATATGCCTGAAATGGCCAAAATATGAAAATTGCCCAATTCAACAGAAATGGGTTCACATGCATATTTAATACACCCAAACATGTATATAATCATTTTAGTGCATAATAAATCAATTATGCCCCCCCCCCCCCCCCCCCCCCCCCGACCTCCTAATCAAGGCCCTAAGCCTTATTAGGAAATTTGGGTCATTACAAAGAGTCTGAGGATAATACTTCTCTGATTGCCCATCTGACCAAGAAAGTCCAGCATCTTCAACAGGTCGCCTTAGCAGATTACCAAGGAAAATGAGGGGCTTAAATCTGCAGCCGAGCAGAGGAATCTCGACGTTAACCGGTTGGAAAGATGGGTTGGGGAATTAAAGGAGAAAATGCTACTGATGGGAGGGCCGCTCAGGAGGAAAAAGATAAGCTGGCAGAGGCTCTTAAGCAAGAGAAACTTTACAGGGCCACTGATGCTAAAGCCTTGGAGGACTTTGGTATGATCACCTTCTACGATTTCTAGGCTCGCAACAGGATGGCAGACTTTAGCTATCTGGGAGAGGCCTATGATGAGTTGATGCACTACTGTGCTGTGCGTGAGAAGAACGAGGCCTCGATCGAACATTAGAATCTGCCCTGCAACCCGCTGAACCGATTATAACGACTTCTGAGAAAGATGCCTCCCTTCAAGTTCGAGTGCTTTAATTGTTCCGAACTCTGCCAACTAGTCTAGCAACTTTCTTGCCAAAACCCCTGCCGTATAATCTGACCAACCACTTTAGAGTGCTTATAAGCTTTACCTACAATTATTATTATTATTATTATTGCAAAGACAAAGATGGCTGAGCTGAGCAGCCTTTAATCTCGAGCAATATTTTAACTTTTTATAAAATGCTTCTCATTTCAGCTATCTTTCTGCTCGTATTTTTATTTTTCCTTGCTACTCGACGTATACTGTTTTTTTGGAGCTATGCGGCTCTGTGAATCAGAGCTATT
The DNA here is from genome assembly GCF_963169125.1 of Humulus lupulus. Classification (NCBI taxonomy): domain Eukaryota; kingdom Viridiplantae; phylum Streptophyta; class Magnoliopsida; order Rosales; family Cannabaceae; genus Humulus; species Humulus lupulus. Next base: position 173,933,000 of record NC_084802.1, on the reverse strand, counting down.
CAATTTTTTTGAATGAGTTGCAAACAAAAATTGTTCAGGCCTATCTACAAAAATTATTTTATGGCTATTTTTGTTTCTTGGTATATACCGAGCAATGCACAAGCACTTTAACATTTATTGTTTCTTTTTGTTTCTAAGTCTTTTTGATTACGCGCTTTTCTCTCTGCTTGTCCATGTATGACTATGGTGCCCCCAAGTGACCGAGCAGGATTCATAACTCTTGGGTTATCCTCTTGGTCACTTGCTAACTGACCAGAGCTGTTCGTAATAACCTGTTTCAGGGTACTTGGGTTCGCCAAAACCTACAAAGGTTTCATACACTGTTGACAATCCGTGAAATAAATCACTAATTAGCAAGATAATCAGTGTAAAATTAAGGCTTGTAAAAATGGAAAAAATCGTGTCTTATTGATTAAAAGTTAACCATAAAAGGTGCGTTGCTACAATGTAGCTTACATTCATAAATATTAATTATTACAATAAATGGGAAAATCATGCCTATGCATAATTAATATGTAACGCCCTGGTTACCCTAGAACAGTTACGGTGAACGGTGAATCAGAAATTTGACCCGCTACCCGAGTCCTTTGGTTAAAAACGTGCTCTAAATGCAATTAACAGGTTAAGGTGGAAAAACCAATTAAAAGGAAAGGGTATTTTCATTACAAACTGCTCTGCAGAGCTAATCAAAACATTTACAAGTTGTTTTCAGTACACAATGGTCATTACTGTTTCAAATATATACAATCCCGCCAACCTAAGTAGCAAAATAGGGTAAGCCCCCTAGTTCCTCTGAGAACACCTTGGCCGTGGTTGTCAAGCGGCTGCATATGTACACATCACCACCTAAGCTCTCCACTCAAGGCTGGGTGAGCTTTTCTTTTCCTTACCTGCACCACATAGCACCCAGGAGCCAAGGCCAGCAAGAAAACTCAATATAGCATGATATAATATCAACTATGATCATAATAATCATTCAGGACTATCAGTCCACAACATATAGGTGACAATCACAAAAGTCACGAAAGTGGGTACAGCCCCCTCTAGCCATGTGACGATAGGGTCACCAGGGCTCAACAGATAAGTGATCCTCTCATAAGTTTGAACAGGATAGGTGTATGGTGAATAGTCACCAACATAACCTTCCTCATGACCATAGAGTCATAACCCTGGAACATCGTTCCCTAGCCATGTGACAACAGTCACCGAGGCCTCATGCCCTGGCTTTAAGTAACTAGTCTTAGACTAGACAAGCGCTTCTAAGTTCATCGACCTTAGGGTCGGTCCAACATTAATGCCATAGAGCCATTCAATGCTGATATCGATTAGATCTAATCATCATTTGGCCTTGCGATCATGACGCTATGCCATTTCTGACTCTTAGGTCAGTATCCCTGACTAGTCAGTACATATTCAAGTATACAATATTCACTAGCATATAATATGAAATCCATGTCCACATTTATCAACCAACATGCCTCAAGAACAATCACGCATGTCATATACATATACAGGGTGCAGTTGTATTCATACACTATTTTCTTACCTCAAATTCGAGCTAGAATGATAAAAAGAACGACCCTTGAGAACGATCAACCTTTAGTCCTTTAGCGGTCACCTAATCATAACCAAACACGGGAAATCATTAATAATAATGATCAACATAGGTTTCCAAACCAATATCTAGCCTTCGAGAGATCAATCAAAACTAATCCAAGTAGTAGGAACACTCCCGAGGCCTATAACTAAGTTCCCGGGGTCAAAACATGCAAACGGGGTGAAAATTGGGCAAGGGCTGCGGCCTTGGCGTCTTGGGCCGCGGGCCCCAGAATTTCCTGAGGCAAGCGCTGTGGCGCCCTTCATCAAGGATCACAGCGCCCAGCAAGAACAGAAAGCCCACCTGCCTCCTCGAGCTAGGGCCGCGGCGCCCAACCCAAAACCATTCCCAAATGTGTTTTCAACACTCCAAAGCCTCCAAAATCATACCTAAACATTCCCCAATCATCAAAACAAAGTTCCCAAGCTTCCCAAAGCTCCAAAACCCTCAAAACCCAAGGTTCAAACCAACCAAAAAATCAACAATTACAAAAATCTAATTCAAAGCTTAGAAACCCAAAAAACTCAAAACTCAAAACTCAAACTTTGATTACCTTCATTTGGGTTATTTTCCATCAAATCCTTTGGTTAAGAAGCTTCTCATCTTTCCTAGGATCGCTGTGCCTCGATCCTCGCTCAATTCCGACTCCTAGAACTCGAGATTTCTTCAAAAAGGCTCAAACGGTAAAACGAACTAACGAAAGGGAGAACGAGAGGTTTTCTAACGTATGTTCTATCTAATAAGCTACTTCAAGCTTAAGTAACCTCAAATAAAACCTAGTGCTCGGAGTCCCGAAAACACCCCTGAGGACATTATAGTCAAAACCTCCGAAATTTCCTCCTGATCTCAAATATTCCAAATTTATCATCAAATAAACATTCCTATTACCCCAAAATTGACCCCGTTATGACAAAACCGCTAATCCATTATATATGACCGTCTCATGCCGAATAGCTCGAATATATCTCCATAATAATGGAATCTCATTCACAATTCACATTACGCACCCAAATATACAAATATACCCTTAACGGGCCAAATCATCAAAACAACATAATATCCAAATGTGGACCCACATGCACGCATATAACATCATATCATAATATAATTCACATATACATGCATATTATCATTTAATGGCTTAATTAAACAAGTATGGCCCTCCCGGTCTACTAATCCCGCCATTACACCATACCGGAGAATTCAGGGCATTACATAATATAACTTGTTATCCAATAAATTAGCATTGGTGATGTGGCAAGTGATCTCTGGACACGTGGCTGACACCTGGAAGCGTCTGCTAGAGTATCGACCAGAAGACACAGTAGAAACAGGGTAAGCCCGTCTTACCCGCGACCAATCTGGTCGATGGTTCCGTGTACAAGGCAACATTTATGGGAAGATCTTTATGAATCCCGAATTTATCTCAAACAATCTTCTGGGTATCCGATTATTCTGGAAAGAATATCTGTAACAATCTTTTGTAACCCTCCTTGAGCCTATAAATAACAAGAGATAGCTCAAGGAAGGGGACTTTTTGGCTTTTGAATCATTCAAAATTACAGTAATTCTCCTAGTAAACTTGTATTGTTCTTGAGAGGTTAGTGAAACTCATTGAGCCCGAGTTCTTTGATCACTCTTCTGATTCTTATATCAATACCAGTCTAAGTGGACGTAGGTCATTACCAGATCCTGGGGCCGAACCACTATAAAAATTCTTGTGTGTTTTCTTTACTTTTGCCATACGTTCTTCTCTATACATTCATTCACATTTTGACTCCGTGTCAGTTGGCCAAATCTTGGGTCAACATTCTGGTGCTTTCATTGAGAGATTGATTTATTGCTGTTAAGAAAACTAATGGTGAAAGCAGGAAAGAAATCTGGGCAGGCAACCGCAGCATGACTCGGTGTGGGTGATTGTGGACAGGTATACGAAGTCCGCCCACTTCTTACCTGTGAAGATGACTTATACTGTGGATCAGTATGCAGAGCTTTATGTAAAGGAGATTGTTCGACTTCATGGGGCTCCGAGGTCGATAGTATCCGACAGAGACCCCACTTTCACTTCCAAGTTTTGGAAGAGCCTGCAGAAGGCTATGGGCACGCAGCTCCGGTTTAGTACCGCTTATCATCCTCAGACGGATGGGCAGTCTGAGAGGACAATTCAGATACTGGAGGAAATGTTACGAGCTTGTGTGTTGGATTTTGAGGGATCTTGGAGTAGGTATCTCCCTCTGATTGAGTTCTCGTACAATAACAGTTATCAGGCGACGATCGGAGTGGCTCCGTATGAGATGCTGTATGGTAGAAAGTGCAGATCACCGATTCACTGGGATGAGGCAGGTGAGAGAAGGTATTTAGGTCCTGAGATGGTTCAGAGGACCAATGAGGCACTTGAGAAGATTAGAGCTCGTATGCTCGCCTCCCAAAGTCGCCAGAAGAGTTATTCAGATCAGAAATGCAGAAGCGTGGAATTTCAGGTTGGTGATCATGTATTCCTCAGGGTTTCACCCCTGAGAGGAGTAAAACGATTCGGCGTTCGGGGCAAGCTGAGTCCCAGGTTTGTTGGGACCTTTGAGGTTCTGGAACGAGTTGGGGAGGTGGCTTACAGGTTAGCAATGCCTCCAGCTCTATCAGGGGTTCATGACGTGTTTCATGTATCCATGCTCCGGAAGTATGTTTCGGACACTACTCATGTGTTGAGCTATGAGAACTTGGAGTTGGATCGGGACTTATCATATGAAGAAAAGCCTGTTCAGATCCTTGATAGGAAGGACAAGGTCTTGAGGAACAAGACCATCGCCTTGGTCAAAGTATTGTGGAGGAATAGCAAGGTCGAAGAGGCGACATGGGAACTGGAATCAGATATGCGGGAGCGGCATCCCGAGTTGTTCAGGTAAATTTCGAGGACGAAATTCTCATGAGGAGGGGATAGTTGTAACGACCCAAATTCAGTGTTAAGGCTTAGGGCCTGGAGTAGTATGCCTGGAGGGCATAATGGGATTTGGTGTGTGTCTTTATTGAGCTTAATGCATGATTACAATTATTGCACGTTATGTGATTATTTGATTATTTGAGATGCATGACTATGTGAATTAGTATGCATGTAGACCTGATTGTCTTAGAATGAGCATGATTGTAATCTGGCCATGTTAGGGCATATCTGTGATAATTGTACTATGTGAATTGTGCCATGTGAGTGTGGTGTTATTATCAGGATGCACGTATCGAGACGGTCCTAGTGAGCCAATTAGTCTATAAGTCACAACAGGATGTTGTACCCGGCTCGGGAGGAGCCTAGGGGTACTTCGGGAATCTTATAAGTTGAGTTGAGAATGAGTGATTAGTTATTGGTATTTTGGTAACCATTTGTAACTGCTGTGAGTAACAAGTTTTAAGATAGAAGGTGGTAGAATTGAAATGAAAGTGTAAAGACTTAAGTACCCTTGAAGGTTTAGCTTAGAAGGATTAGTAAGAAGGGATAATTTGGTCTTTTGGCAAGGCAAATAGGCAAGTTTCAGCTGGGTATATGGGGATACGGTTTGGGCATTTGGGTTCACTTGTGGTTTTGATAAAATTAGAAGAGAAGGAAAAGAAGAGGAGAGAAAGGCTAGGGCAAGGTGAAGAAAGAAGAAGAGGTGTGGAAGGGGCTGAAGTGGGAAGCTTATGAGGAGATCAAGGAAACTTTTAGGGTGGATTCTACTCTTGAGGTAAGGATCTTATGCTTATTTAAGTTTGTTTTCTGTGTTGATTGAGGAATTTAATGCTTGAGTTAAGATTTTCATGGGTTTTGGTTTGGGTTGCTGAATTTGAGATCAATGGTGTGGATCTTGGGTGTGTTGATGTTTTGACCTTGATCCTAGTGTTTGTAGGGTGTTAGATTGTTCATATGAGGTTTGGATTTGAGTTTTGAGACTTAGGTACTGGTTTGGGGTGATTTGGAGAGGTTAAAGCTTGAGAAAAATTGCAGGAAAAACCCAGAATTCTGGGTTTGCGAAGGTGTGCCGCGGCAGGGTTTTTTTGCGTGCCGCGGCAGGGAGCTTCTGTCTATTGGGTGCCGCGGCACAAGGCAATTTTCAGGATAGCATTTTTTGGCAATTTTAGGTCTTAGCTCCGGGGGTTCGGGGGATGCCTCCGGGGTGTTGTTTTAAGGTTTTAGAGGTCCCGGGAGTACGGGATTGGTCCCGGGAAGTGGTTTTGGGCTTGGTTAGTATTAAAAGTGTTTTATGTGTGTTGTGACTAGGATTTCGGAGAGGCTCGTGCTAGTGGACCGTGCTCGTGACCGTGGTGCATCGGAAAGCACGGAATACAGGGAAGAAAACCGTAACACCCGAGATTAGGGCATGGGCCCACTGTGTGATTGTAGGGCACGGCCCTAGCTTGTATTGTGTGCAAATGTGTAATCTTAGATAAACTATTGTATGTTTGAATGGCTATTTCATAATGTATGATATGTGTGATTGTAATTGAATGAACGGCAAGGCCGAGAGCGGCAAGGGCCGGGTACGGCAGTGGGGCCGGAAGCAACGCTCAGCACATGGGATGCTATAGCGAGGGTGGGACCCAAAGGATACATGAGTTATCCTACGGTAATGACCGAGACCCCAAGCTTTGGTAAGGCCTCTGGGGCGGCATGGCCGTGCTTATTTAAATCGATGATTTTCCTAATTATCAGTGAATTATGCCAGTGATATTATTATTGCATATGTTATGTGCTATTTGGGTTTTCTTGCTGGGCTTCGGCTCACGGGTGCTCCGTGTGGCAGGTAAAAGCAAGGAGTCTGTCAACCGGCCATGAGTATGGAGAGCGTGGGGGCGGTGCGTACATGTTCGGCCTGCCCGACTGCTTTGGTTGGGGGCATTTTGTAAATGGCTGTATTGATCCATTCTTTTGATAGTTAACCTGATGTAAATCTATTTTTGAGTTGTAAATATTTTGTAAACCTTATTTGGGATCCCAGATGTTTTATACTTACGTTTTCAATGAAGTTAAACATTTTAAAGAGTACAGCCTTAAATTCTGATTTATCCACACTTTTGGTTTTAGAAACCACTTAGAGTCAGTCAAAAGCACGATTTCTATTTTAAACTCACTTAGTAACGGCCCTAAGGTAGTAGGGCGTTACAGACGTCGAGGGAACAGTCGATCTCACCGTAGCCAGTCAAGGTTCAGAGATGGCCACGAATATAATGAGGCTGACTCAGGCAAGGGAAATGCCGGTGGGAGGAATGGAGAAAGAGGTAAAAGCAGGAGCCAAGTACCTCAAGATGACCAACAAAATAGACAGGATGCTGGGGGGCAGCCCAGACAAAATAATGTCTTCAATCGGCTCGGTGGTAGTGAGCAGAGAAGAAGAGAAGAGGACCTGAGAGATGTACTCAATGATCGTCGCGAGAAGCACGGCGAGAATGTCCCCCCAGCAACAGAGGCCACCACGATTCCTACCGTAGTGCAGGCCCAGATAGACGCACTCAACCAGGCTGTTCAGCAGCTGGTCGGAGGGAGGACTTCTTACATCGACCACGACAGGAGGAAAGGCACTCCTTTCGTCCAAAGGATAGCTAACGCTGAAACCCCCAGCAAATTCAAGATGCCTACGCTCCCAAACTTTGATGGATATGGGGACCCAGTCTCGCACGTGAATAAATTTGAGATTCAGATGGACATTCAGAAAGTGTCCAAAGATGCTCGGTGCAGGATCTTCCCTGCAACACTTTCTGAAGCAGCGCAGGAGTGGTTCTTTAAGTTCCCGCCTGCAAGCATAGTTTCCTGGGAAATGTTCGTAAGGGAGTTCTACGGACAGTTCTATGCGGGTCGAGTGCACCCAACCGAAGCAAACCAGCTAGTCGAGATTCGCCAGTAGGACGGGGAGTCAGTGAAGGATTACGTTCAGCGCTTTATGCGAGCGGCAGCTGGAGCAAAAACAGTAGGAGACGAAGGCAAGATGATGGCCATTACTGCAGGGGTTAAACGTTGCTCTCCCCTATGGAAAAGTCTCCGAAAGGAAGGAGTTAGAACCACCCAGGAGTTCTTGGACCGAGCTGATCGTTACATCAAGCTCGAAGATGCCATTGCTGATGATGGAAAACCCTCGAACAAGGGTAAGAAGGCCGCCGAACCCGCCAAAGCCGCCAATGGTTCCAAACCTAATGACAACGGCAAAGGCAACGGAAACGGCAACGGTAATGGCAAGAATGGAGGAAAACGGCCGTATAACGAGCCTTCCACCTCCGACAACAAACGAGCCAAGGGTAATCGTTATGAGCCTAGGTTCACTAACTACACTGCCCTCATTGAGTCTCGGGGAGAGTTTTACCAGGCCACAAGCTCTAGTGTGCCTTACAAGAAACCTGGACCCATTCGAAAGGACATTTCGAAAAGAGACACTACCAAGTTCTGTCGTTATCATAACGACTACGGACATGACACTAACGAATGTAACCAGTTAAAAGACGAAATCGAGTTCCTTATTAGACAAGGACACTTGAGAAGGTACGTACGGGCCTCGGGAAATTCCCAACGAGAAGCTCCAGGTGGCAACGAGCAGGCGTCCACACGCCAACGCTCGCCACCATTACAGCCTGCCCCCGTGGCTGGAACTCTCTTAACCATCTGTGGAGGCCCGCACGTCGCGGGAAATAGCGGAAAGGCCAGAGAACGATATGCCCGGACTCTGCGCCACGACCAGGACATCGAGATGATGACTGTGGAGGACCGTGCACCAAAAAAGGCTCGGTCAGAGGAAGGTGAGATAACCTTCTCTGATGGCGATGCCCAGCACATCCGGTTCCCACATTCAGATCCGCTGGTCGTGGACATCCAGATGGCCAATATGATGGTAAAGAGGGTACTGGTCGATACAGGAAGTTTAGTGAACATCCTGTATAAGTCAACCCTGGAACGCATGAAATTGTTTGTAAAGGACTTGGAGCCCTGCAATCAGACGATATATGGCTTCTTTGGAGAAGGACTCTCCCCAGCCGGAATGATCAAACTTCCAGTAACTACGGGTATAGCGCCTGCAACAAGGACATTGCTCGCCACTTTTATAGTGGTCGATTGTCCTTCGGCGTACAACGCCGTTATCGGGAGGCCCATACTGGTTGATCTACGGGCCGTCATCTCTATGTGGCACCTAGCCATGAAGTTCCCAATGGACACGGGGGTAGGACGCGTTTTAGGAAACCAAAAGGAAGCCAGGGAGTGCTACAACGCCTCGATCACAAAGGCGAAAAGTGGAGCGTCAAGGAGCACCACCCCAGACCGATTGCAGATGGCAGTAGATACGCAAGCCCAATCAGGTAGTGAAGTCACCAAATAGGGTGTTGCCCAAAGTGAGGATGTAGATTTGGATCCTCGCTTTGGGGATTTTGAAGAGAATATTGGACCCGTCGAGGACCTGGAGGAGGTCTAACTCGACAAAGAAGACCCGACCAGAGTCGTGAAGGTTGGGAAAAACTTAGAACCTACCACGAAGCATGCACTGGTGGAGTTCTTGCGAAGGAACCAGGAAGTTTTCGCCTGGTCGCACAAAGACATGGTGGGGATAGATCCTGCGGTAATCAGCCATGTCTTAAACATAGATAAAACTTTTCCACCCGTGCAACAAAAAAGAAGGCTGCTCGATAGAGATAGATCAAGAGCCTTGAAGGAAGAAGTCGAAAGACTTAAGGAGAATGGGTTTATCAGGGTGTCGTTCTATCCATCGTGGGTCTCAAATCCGGTGCTAGTCCCCAAGCCAAACGGCAAGTGGCGGACCTGTGTAGATTTTACAGACCTCAATAAAGCCTGCCCAAAAGATTGCTTCCCACTCCCAAGGATCGACCAGCTGGTCGATGCGACTGCAGGACATGAGATCCTCTCGTTCATGGATGCATATTCAGGCTACAACCAGATTAGCATGCATCCCCCTGACGAGGATCACACCAGCTTTCGGACTGATACGGGCTTATACTGTTACAAAGTCATGCCCTTCGGACTGAAAAACGTAGGTGCGACTTACCAACGGCTAGTCAACCACATGTTTAAAGAGCTGATCGGTGCAAACATGGAGGTATATGTGGATGACATGATGGTAAAGTCTAAGAAGGCAGAAGGACATGTGAGGGATCTACAAGAGTGCTTTGATGTGTTAAACAAGTACCAGATGAAGTTGAATCCCCTCAAATGTTCCTTTGGAGTCGGATCAGGGAAGATTTTGGGGTTTATAGTAAATTCAAGGGGAATCGAAGCCAACCCTGACAAGATAAAAGCCCTGATCGACATGAAGTCGCTGGAGAGGATCAAAGATGTACAAAGTTTGACAACAAGGATTGCTGCCCTGAGTAGATTCATCTCCAAATCAACTGACAAATGTGTCCCTTTCTTCAATCTACTCAGGGGCAATAAGAAGTTTGAATGGACGGGAGACTGCGAGCAAGCATTCCAAGCCTTGAAAGCTCATATGGCGCAACCTCCCATCTTGTCAAAACCGATCGAAGGAGAAACTTTGTTTATTTATCTAGCGATTACTGAAGTTGCTGCTAGTGCGGTACTTGTACGGGAAGAAGAAGGCGTACAAAAAGCAGCCTACTATGTCAGTAAAAGGCTAATCGGTGCAGAATTAAGATATCCGCCAATCGAAAGGTTAGCATATTGCTTAATACTAGCCTCTAGGAAGTTGCATTCTTACTTCCAAGCCCATCCAATCACAGTTCTAACCGACCAGCCCCTTCGGCAGGTCCTCCAAAAACCTGAGGCGGCTGAGCGATTGTTAAAATGGGCGGTCGAACTAGGGCAGTTTGATATAACTTATTCACCGCGAGCAGCAATAAAGGGACAGGTCTTGGCCGATCTTGTTGCGGAGTTCACTGAACTCCCAGACAGTGAGCAGTGCGAATAGCCTGAAACGCCCATGCCTCAAGACAAAACTCCTTCGTGGAAGCTATTCACAGATGGTTCATCCAACGAATCCCACGCTGGAGCGGGAGTGATATTGATAACGCCGGAAGGGCATCGGTTTCACTGCGCAATCAGGTTCGACTTCGCCGCATCAAACAATGAGGCGGAATACGAAGCACTCCTCGCTGGATTAAGGATGGCCAAAGATATGAGCATAAAGATGCTTGATATTTACAGTGACTCACAGCTAGTCGTAAATCAAGTCCTGGGAGAATATCAAGCACGAGGCTTAAAAATGATGGCCTACCTGAATAAAACGAAGGATTTGCTAGCCCAGTTTACAAAGTACACCCTCCAGCAAATTCCGCGGGACCAGAATTTGAATGTGGACACCCTGGGTAAACTTGCGAGCGCGAAGGATGCAGACACCTTGAACATAGTTCCAGTAGAAAGACTGAGTAGGCCAGCATAGAAGCGGCCGAAGCCAATATGGAGATTCGTCTAGAAGATACATGGATGGCACCTTACTTGGAGTATTTGACGAATGGTACACTGCCAGCAGATAGAAACAAAGCCAAAACTCTGCAAAGGCGAGCCGCTAGGTACATACTGGTCGATGGTGTTATGTACTGAAGAGGATATTCAATGCCACTACTCAGGTGCGTTACGCCAGAAAAAGCTAAGGAACTCATGAAGGAGATGCATGAAGGCTTTTGCGGAGATCACGCTGGGGGGCAAAGCTTGGCGAAAAAGATTCTAAGGCAAGGCTACTTCTGGCCAACAATGAACGAGGATTCGATGGAGTATGTGTAAAGATGCGACAAATGTCAAAGGTTCTCCAAGATTCCACGAGCAACTCCAAATGAACTAAAACAGATGCAAAGCCCGTGGCCTTTCGCAGTATGGGGGATAGATTTGATTGGAACCCTGCCTACAGGGAAAGGCGGAGTAAAGTACGCAGTTGTGGCAGTTGATTACTTCACCAAATGGGCCGAAGCTGAACCACTCGCAACCATCACGACCAAGAAAGTTCTTGACTTCGTCATCAAGAACATTGTATGCCGATATGGTCTGCCCAGGAAGATAGTTTCAGACAACGGGACCCAGTTTGACAGCGACTTATTCACTGATTTCTGCGAAAGGCATGGGGTTATTAAAAGCTTTTCTTCAGTCGCACACCCCCAAGCGAATGGGCAAGTCGAAGCCGTGAACAAAACCCTTAAGTACACCCTGAAGAAAAGACTTGAAGAAGCTAAAGGAGCGTGGCCAGAGCAGCTGCCTGAAGTCCTATGGTCGTATAGAACGTCCCACCGAACAGCTACAGGCCATACCCCATTTTCCTTGGCCTATGGATATGAGGTCATGTTGCCTGTCGAGTTAGATCCCCCCTCACATCAGCGCTTAACTTACGATCAGGATCAGAACATCCAGCTAATGATGGACTCCCTAGACACAATCGACGAAATGCGAAAGAAATCTCAACTCCGAGTTGCTGCTTACCAGCAAAAAGTCACCCGGTACTTTAACTCCAAAGTTAAAGAAAGAAAATTCAACGTCGGTGACTTAGTACTACGACGAGTTTTCTTAAATACCCGCGACCCCACTGCTGGAGTGCTCGGACCTAATTGGGCAGGACCTTACCAGATTGAAGAAGTCCTTCACCCAGGCACATACATACTTGCACGCTTAAACGGAGATCTCGTTCCACGCTATTGGAATGGAGAATACCTGCACAAGTATTATCAATAAACAGTCCTTTTTAAAGGACTGGCTTGTGTAAAAAAATTTCAATTCTTTTACAAGTTTTGCAAAGAGGGTTAGCCACGCTGTATGGCTAACTGCTCGTATATGTAAGGTTCTATTATAGAATCACTCGTAAAGACATGTTTAGTCCATTTTTAATACGAGATTATAAGGGACTGTGCGCAGCCAGTCATTCTTGCCAACCTTTGTGAATTTACATTTACAAGTATTTGTTCATTACGTGTGTTGTTTTGCTGTATTACAAGTATCATTTTTTACACGAACAGGAATGTTCGAACAGACCATGGTCAAGGCAAGTGACGAAGGACCTAAAGCTCCTCGATCACTTGGGGGGCATATAAGGCACATCGATAGCAAAGCATACTCGCAAGGTATGTAAACACATGAACAAAATGAGTGAAAGCATGCTACAGTACTTAGAGTATTTTTCAAAATTTAGGTTTTGTTAAATCGTGCCAAAGTACTATGCTAAGTTCGGTCATTCGGACAAATGTTATAATAAGTAAAAATATTGTAGCATCAAGATTTAAGCTTTTACACCGCAAGCATCGCTGCTTGGATGTAACTGTTCAAGTAAAAGAAAAAAGAATTACTGCCCGTGCAGCAAAGTTTAAAAAAGAAACTATTGTCTTTACATCACGACCCGTGGGTCGTATATCCAAAAGAAAGAAAAAATATATAAGAAAAAATCTTAAGAGGCATTCGGGGCCGGAGGGTCCTGGGCAGCATCCTGGTTAGTCGCGTCCTCGACAACTTCTTCTTCTTCCACACCAGTGACGCTTGGAGTAGCAGGGGTTGCAGCTCTTGCCTCCTCTTCGGCCAGTTGGGCAGCGCATCGAGCCAACTCAGCAGTTCTGACTTCCTCTGAAAGGTAACTAAAGTCAGCACCCTGATTATGTTTCCAGAAATTGTAGAAACATCGGAGTGTCGTCCTCTTGTACTTTTCCAGATTCTTGGAGTTGTCAAGCTCCAACTGCTTCACCTTGCCCCCGAGAGTGACAATAGCCTCATCCTTAGACTTGAGTACCTCTCCCAAATGCTTGATTTCACGAAGATAGGCTTGGTTGAAATCTCGATACTCCTGCCTCAACTTAACTGCTGCATTCTTCGCAGCTTCAGCCTCGGATAGCTTGGTCACCGCTGCATCCCTCTCTCGGACCATTGCCTCCAACTCCTTGGCATGCCTAGCCTCAACAGCCGAAAGCTCCTCGGCCGCCTTCACCTGATACCTCTCGATGGCCTTTGCCTTGGCCTGCTCGAGGTAAGCCTGGGTTCGGGTACGAGCAGTAGTGGCAGACAGCAAGGCATGTAAATAAAGAAAAAAGGAGTTAGAACTTATCCTGAGGACTAAAAGACTAAAGCTTGAAATACAAAGAAGTACTTACGCTGGAGATTTCGTTCAGAGCCCTGTTCAGAATCTGGTCGACTGGCAGCTCTTCAGCTTCGACCATTGCATCTCTAACACGGTCGCCTTTGCCGATGCGATCGAGACGATCCCTGGCAGATCGAATGGCACGGCTCATGAGTCTGGCCCCAAGAGCTTCTTTACGAGTAAGCTGCTCTCCGGTAGGCGCAGCTGGAGGAAGGGTAGAAGTTTTCCCTGTTGGCGCAGGACTTTGCCCAGTTGGCGTGTCCTGAGGAAGGTCTTCTGTTCGACCCTTCTTGGCTGGAGGGCCTCGGCTGGATTCCCCAGTTCTCTTCTTAGGCTTCCGTTGGAGTTGAGGAACCTCCTCCTCATCCTCGGCCGGGTACATGTCAAAGATGTTGGGAGTAGACATATCTGCATGTAAGTAAACACAGCAAGTTAATAAAATAGGAGGCAAGTGAAAGTATGTTATACAACTGAAAGGAGGTAACAAAGTAAATACCTGAGCTACAACTACTGGTCGCTATACTATTGACTCTATTAGTCATATACTCATTATCTGGCATGAAGAAGTCTGGCCCTAGATTTGGAGCATATGTAAAGTTACCATCCCCGTCAAACAAGTGACAGGGAATTGGCAAACCATTTAAAAGCGAAATAACTATACCATTATCGTCAGAAGATTCTTCCAAGTCAACAATAGGCTCTTTGGCCTTTTCTTTCCCCTTGCCTTGGGGAGCAGAAGCCCTTTCTGCGGAAGAGCTACCCGTGGGTTCCTTGATTGTAACCCCCGTTGGCCTCCTCCTCCGAGGAGGCACAGGGGGTTGCTGCTCGGGAACCCCCTCGGTAGTGGCTTCGTCCGCCACAGACCCTCTATTTTCATGGCGAGGAGCCAGGAGGCCAGACAACCTCAAGTTTGTTTCAGTTATCAGGGTCTTGACACTTTTTGTTGCGTCAGACATCCTGGCCAGAGTGTTGGACCTCGACACCATGCCTGGTGTTGGGGTCGGACGTAACCAAGGGCCTGAAAAACAGAGTACAGTTTAAGAAAAATGAAAGGAGACACCTTAAGTTAAAGTATCGACCAGTCACAGACAAGCTCTTACCTCCTCGTGCGAAGGCCAAATTGTTGCTGGTTATGTCTGGAGTAAGGAAATACTCCTTATTGTAATGCCCCACATTTGATATATGGGTAGTGCCACACAAGAACGTCCGGCCGGTCTCCTGGTGGCAGAAGTGGAAGAAACCCGTCCCGTTGTGCTGTGGGTTAGATTTAAGGTCGAAAAGATAGTTGACCTCATGGGGCGAAGGTTCTGGCCATTTTTTAAGTTTATACAGGATATAAAGTGCGGCCAGCATTCTATATCCAATTGGAGTTATTTGGAAGGGGGCGACACCAAAATAATTAGCCACCCCCACAAAAAAGGGATGAAGAGGGAGGTAAGCTCCCGCCTCAATGTGATACCGGGACCAGGCGCTGTTCACACCTCCTGGGAGGTTAGCCCTCTGGTCTGCGGTAGGGCGTATAATAGTAACCCTCGTGAGGGGGAATTTTCTGAAGCAGTTAGCGACCATTTGAGGGGTCACTAGACTGGCTGGGGAAGTATACCACTCGACATCAGGCGGATTCCTATGTCGAGGGCGGGCCCTAGTTTGGATATTAGGGTCAGGGACGAGATTTTCTCGACCACTGGTCGAGGGAACCCTAGCCTGCGAATCAGGCTGGGCAGGAGAATTTGGGTTGCTTTTGGACTCAGGTCTTTTCTTGCCAGTAGACTTGGAGCGGGCCATTGGAGAGGAAGGATGGGGTCTGGAAGAGGATCGCGAGAAAGGAATCTCGTGGACATGGTCAGCTGGTTATTCTTCTCCCTCGAGCAGCTGGGCGAGAAGGTCGTCGTCGATGGGTCTTTCACCTCCCCACAAATCTGCCATTAAAATCTGCAAACAGAAGAATGGGGAGGTGAGGATATAGAACTTTAAAGGGCTTTTAAGAATAACGCTGGTCGAGTATAAAAGTTAGGCTTTTATACAACAGCATTCTAACAAAAAGCTAAATCTTTCTGCATGAACAGTTTGAAAAACGGATCAAAGGGTGAAAGTAAAAAGTTTTTCTGGAAAAACTTTTTCAACTCCCCTTAGGGCGGGAAAAATTTATTTTTCAACTGGCTTAAAGATCGAAATTTTACTTGGGTTTTACGTCCTAAAAAGCATGATCCTGGGTTTTAAACTAACTCGTAACTCTACTTTGCCTACAAAACATTCTGTCTACAAGCACCTTAAACCAGAAACAGTAAAACTTAAACAGTCTACCATCAGAAGCATGCACCACGAGAAATTAGGAGCATGGGGTTTCGAAAACTTACCGAGAAGAGTGATCGTGGAGGTGGCAGAAAGTTCTTCAGAGTTTAAGGAGCCCACGATCTAAGTCTTGGAAGTGCAGGAAAATGGTCTCCGGAGAAGTTTAAAGCTCTGGTTTTTAGGGTTTTCTGCGAAGACAATGGCGTGCGTAAAAAGAAAGAGGAGGCTTCGACAGTCTTATATAAGTTTGTCTCTGATATTAAAAAAGTGTAATCATTAGTTTTCCTTTTTCAAAGTATGGGGAAACGGGATGGCCGTCGAAATCGTTTCTGGGGAACTGAAAAGACATGATTAGACAGAAGTGGGTTGCTTTTTTCAAGAACACACGAAGGGTTCTGACACGTCAGGTGGGGTTACCGAAGAGTCGTTCGTCCAAAAGTTTATTTACTGTTCGTAGTAAATAAACTTTGGGGGGCAAATGTTATCCAATAAATTAGCATTGGTGACGTGGCAAGTGATCTCTAGACACGTGGCTGACACCTGGAAGCGTCTGCTAGAGTATCGACCAGAAGACACAGTAGAAACAGGGTAAGCCCGTCTTACCCGCGACCAGTCTGGTCGATGGTTCCGTGTACAAGGCAACATTTATGGGAAGATCTTTATGAATCCCGAATTTATCTCACACAATCTTCTGGGTATCCGATTATTCAGGAAAGAATATCTGTAACAATCTTTTGTAACCCTCCTTGAGCCTATAAATAACAAGAGATAGCTCAAGGAAGGGGACTTTTTGGCTTTTGAATCATTCGAAATTACAGTAATTCTCCTAGTAAACTTGTATTGTTCTTGAGAGGTTAGTGAAACTCATTGAGCTCGAGTTCTTTGTTCACTCTTCTGATTCTTATATCAATACCAGTCTAAGTGGACGTAGGTCATTACCAGATCCTGGGGCCGAACCACTATAAAAATTCTTGTGTGTTTTCTTTACTTTTGCCATACGTTCTTCTCTATACATTCATTCACATTTTGACTCCGTGTCAGTTGGCCAAATCTTGGGTCAACATAACTAACTTGAGCTGGTCGGTGGTATGGGCAATTCATGCCTATACCGACCAGTTAATGATCACTTAAAAGTGATCTTTATTGGTAGTACTTCATCAGGTGTTCCCCATTCCAATAACGGGGGATAGGTACTAACTGGAGATCTCGGTCATACCGTGCTAGCTTGTACGTGCCTGGTGGTACTATTTCCATGACCTGGTAGGGGCCTTCCCAGCTTAGGCCTAGTACTCCTGCCGAAGCATCTCGAGTTTTCGGGAATACTCTTCGTAGGACTAAATCTCCCACGCCAAACTTTCATTCCTTAACTCAAGAATTGAAGTACCAGGCAACTTTTGGTTGGTGGGAAGCTAGGGGTATATTGGACCTTTCACGTCTTTCTTCAATCTGGTCTAAGGAATTGGCTAGCAGTTGGTGATTACAATCTTGGTTGTATGCTGTACGCCGGTGAGCTAGTGGAGTCACCTCTACTGGCAGCATTACGTCATACCTATATGTAAGTGCAAATGGGGTATCACTAGTAGTTGTTCACTCGGTGGTCCTATATGACTAGAGTACCTCAGGCAATTTCTCAGGCCAGTTTTGTTTGGCCTCTTCTAGACGTTTCTTTAGGGTTTCTTTGAGAGTTTTGTTAACTGCTTCAACCTACCCGTTTGCTTGAGGGTGCGAGACTCCTGAGAAAATTTTTATGATACCTTGTTTGGCGCAAAGGTCAGTGAATAGTTGGCTATCAAACAGGGTGCCATTGTCGGATACTATCTTCTGGGGTAGACCAAATCTGTAGATTATATTTTTCACCACAAAGTCCAGTACTTTTTTGGAAGTGATGGTTGCCAGTGGCTCGGCTTCCGTCCACTTGGTGAAGTAATCAACAACCACTACTGCATATTGAACTCGTCCTTTTCCCTTTGGTAACTTACTAATGAGATCAATTCCGCAAATGGCGAAGGGCCACGGGCTTTGCATTTGAGTAAGTTCGTTTGGCGCTGCCCAGGGGATTTTGGAAAATCTTTGAAACTTGTCACATTTTCAAACATACGCAAAGGCGTCTTCGTTCATAGTTAGCCAAAAGTAGCCTTGCCTCAAAATCTTCTTAGACAGATTTTCCCCCCCTGCGTGGTTTCCACAGAAACCCTCATGTACTTCCTCCAGCAGCCATCCTGATTCTGTTTATTTGAGACACCTGAGTAATGGCATGGAGAATCCTTTTTTGTACATAACCCCATCCATAATTATATACCGAGCGACTTTCCTCATTAATTTCTTGGATTCATTGCGACTATTAGCCAGGATGTCGTGCTCCAGATATATAACGCCCTGGATAGCCAAGACTGTTAAAATGTATGTTTTTAAAGGTACAAGACTTGCTAATCAAGTCATTTAGTTAGAAATGTGTTACTGAAACTATAGTTGAACTAGGGTTGAAAGATTTCGGTCACAAAAGTTTCATTTCATATAATCAAACATTTTTACATGGGATCCCAAAAGCAATAACGTTAAAAGACAGTGTACAAAATTTCAGGATAAAAGTACAGCTTCTAGCCACTCTAAGGGAAAAACAGACAATTAGGCTTTTCTTGTCCTGTACCACTCCTCGGCCGTGGTGGTCGATCAGCTGAATATGTACATTCAGCCCCCAAAGTTCTCCATCCCAGGACTGGTCCACCTTGCCCTTGCCTTTACCTGCACCACGTAGTACCCGTGATCCAAGGCCCAGCAAGAAAACATAATAACAGAGCATAATCATCAAACAAACAATCAGATAACTCATACAGTATAATCATATACTCAACAATCCAAATATTCACAATAATCGAGTATTCAACATACTAAGTTCACCATTTCACATTAACAACCAAATCACATATGATAACCAGGGTCAACGCCCTTAGGTCGCACCCTCTATTTATCCCACTGACTCCGGCCCGCTTAAACTGAGCTCAGTGAATATCAAGCTGTCCTCAGCTACCAATGGCCAAGTCGCGCTGTAACGCCCTACTTCCTTAGAGTCATTACTAAGTGAGTTTGAAAACGTGAATTTAACTCGCTAATCGAGGTTTTAAGGCAAAAGTGTGTACAAACCATAATCAGAGTCATAAACTTTGAAAATAATTCTATTTATTGAAAACATAAAACGTTTAACATTTGGGATCCCAAAATACTGTTTAGAAATATTTATAACTAAAAAATATAATCTGAGTTGGCTAAATGAAAAAATATAATTTCAGTACAAACATCTCCCAAAATACCCCTGGTTGTGGCAGCCAGGCAGGCCAAACATGTACGCGTCGCTTCACGCTCCCCGTACTCATGGTTGGTTGACTTTCCCCTTGCCCTTACCTGCACCACAGAGCACCCGTGAGCCGAAGCCTAGCAAGAAAACCCTCACAAGCAGATAACATATGTATATCAAACACTTAGCATATAAACAGGCCATCAATAGGCTATACAAATACGGCCATGCCGTCCAAGGCGCTTTACCAGGCCCTGGGTTCATGGTCTACACCGTAAGGATATCCCAAGTATCCTTTAGGGTCTCACCTTGGAAACTCGCACTCCGCGTGCTAAACGCTGCTCTCGACCCCTTGCTGCACTCGGTCTTGCACTCCACGTACTTTACAACTTTCTCGGCCCATTGCCGTTCCTGGCCTTGCTAACCTCGGCCTATGCCGTTCCCGACCCTTGCCGAAGATGCACACAATTGCATACATAGCATAATAAAGCAGATACTAAACATGAATAAAATCAATCAAATGGCTACGCCCTGCAACACAATCATATAGGGCCCTGCCCTACATACAAACTCTGCGGGAACAGCAGTTTTCTTACCTGTGTCCCGAGTTTCCCAAGCACCACGATCGCGAGCACAGTCCTCTACTCTGAGCCTCGAAGAAACCCTAGTCACAACGCATGAACCATAATCAACCATCACGTTCTAATCCACAAAATAGTTTCGAGTCATAATTATAACCTCCGGGACCTTGGTTTCTACCAAACCGGGTAGTACGAACCTTCCTGAGCCTTAACGTTCAAGTTCCCAAGCTAAAAACCCTCATTTTGCCAAAAATCCACATTTGGACCGTGGCTTAGCCACCCTTAAGCGCCGCGGCGCGCCCCTGGACAGAGGCAAAATTTCCTCATGTTTGCTAGCCTAGGGCCGCGGCGCCCAAGCAGGTCGCAGCGCTGAAGAACAGGGCCGCGGCGTGGGCCCGAAACCCAGAATTCCCATGCAAACTTTTCGAGCTAACACCCCTGGAATCATTCTAAACACATCCCAATAGTAAAATTGAGTCCCACACTCATACTAATACACTTTAAGCAGCACATAACCTTAGAGAAACCAATCAAAATCCTGGCAAAACTCAAACTCAATTTCCTAAGTTCTAACTCCTCAAACTTCAATAAAATAGAGAAAAACTTAAATAAAACTCAAGCTTAAATCCTTACCTCAAGAACAATTCGACCCTTAGTTATCTTTAACCTTGCTCCATGCTTTGATTCCCCAAATTGTAACCTCAAATCCAAAGCTTTCTCTCAAAATTCCCTTGGCAAGTTGAGAGAAAGCAAGAAAGGAAGAAGAGAGAGAGAGTTTGAGTCGGTTTCTACAATTCTAAAAGTTCCTTATATTTTGTTTTATTTAACTTAAGCTTTAAGGTTACCTCAAGACTCGGGGTACCAAAAACGTCCCCGAGGGAAAAATGGTAAATTTCCCCAATATTCCCTCCTAGACATTCTAACGTCAAATATATCTCCAAATATTTATTTCTATAACCCAATAACCCCATAAAATATCTAATACCCGAAATACCCCTCGACTCGCCCCGAGTCGGATTCTTAACCCCGTTGTGACTTTCTGACTAACGGCTTCCTAGGACTGTCTCAGATCGTGCTACATAGATATATCACAAACATATCACATTTGTGCCCTCAACGGGCTAAAATTACATACATGCCCCTTATAACCAGACGGGGCCCACATGCATATTTAATTCACCTAAACATGCATTTCTAATCACGTACTCATCAAATTCACATATAATAACAATAAATCACTTATTGCCCTCCAGGCATACTAATCAAGGCCCTAAGCCTTAATAGCAAATTCGGGACGCTACAACTATCCACTCCTTATAGAAATTTCATCCTCGAAATTACCTGAACAACTCAGGATACCGCTCCCTCATCTCTAATTCAAGTTCCCACATCTCCTCCTTAACCTTGCTGTTCCTCCACAACACTTTCACCAAGGCGATGGTCTTGCTCCACCAGACTTTATCCTTCCAATTGAGAATCTGAACTGGCTTCTCCTCATAACACAAATCTTGATCCAGCTCCAAATTCTCATAACTCAGAACATGTGTCGAATCAGACACATACTTCCGGAGCATGGACACGTGAAACACGTCATGAACCCCTGATAAGGTTCGAGGCATCGCCAATCTGTAAGCTACCTCTCCAACCCACTCCAGAATCTCAAAGGGGCCCACAAATCTAGGGCTCAGTTTGCCCCAAACACCAAACTGTTTCACACCCCTCCAAGGTGAAACCCTAAGAAACACATGGTCACCAACCTGAAATTCCACGCTCCTACGTTTCAGGTCTAAATAACTCTTCTAGCGACTTTGGGAGGCGAGCATTCGCGCTCTAATCTTCCCAATCGCCTCATTGGTCCTCTGAACAATCTCAGGACCCAAATAACTCCTCTCACCCGTCTCATCCCAATGGATAGGTGACCTGCACTTCCTCCCATACCACATCTCATACGGAGCCACTCCGATAGTCGCTTGATAAATGTTGTTGTATGAAAACTCTATCAAAGGGAGATACTTACTCCAAGATCCCCCAAAATCTAACACACAGGCTCGTAGCATGTCCTCCAATATCTAAATCGTCCTCTCAGACTGTCCATCTGTCTGAGGATGATAAACAGTACTAAACCTTAACTGCGTGCCCATAGCCTTCTGCAGACTCTCCCAAAACTTGGAGGTGAAGGTGGGGTCCCTATCGGATACTATCGACCTCAGACCCCATGAAGTCGAACCTTTTCATTCACATATAACTCAGCATACTGCTCCACACTATAAGTCGTCCTAACAGGCAAAAAGTGGGCGAACTTGGTATACCTATCCACAATCACCCACACCGAGTCATGCTGACCCACGGTTTTCGGCAAACCAACCACGAAGTCCATGGTGATATCTTCCCACTTCCATTCTAGAATCCCCAGGAGCTGCAACAACCCTGCTAGCCTCTGATGTTCAGCCTTGACCTGTTGACAAGTAAAGCACTTGGCCACATAATCCACCACATCCCTTTTCATGCCCGACCACCAATACAAAGCTCTCAGATCTTGGTACATCTTCGTCGTACCTGGATGCAAGGAATAGGGAGTGGTATATGATTCATCTAAAACCTCCCATCGGATATCAGAATCCATCGGAACACAAATCCGACCCTTGTACTTCAGCAACCCCATCTCTGAAATGGAAAAGTCCTTAGCAGCTCCGACTAAGACGTTCTCTCTGTGACCTCTCAACTGGGAATCTTTCCCGTGCGCCTCCTTGATCCTCTCGAGGAGTGTAGATTGAAGAGTGATGTTGGCTAACTGGCCAACCACCAACTCTATACCCGCTTTAATCATCTCGTCAGCTAGCTTATCGGATATCTGTCTCGAACTGAACAACTGTCCTGGGCCTTTCCGACTCAATGCATCAGCCACTACATTAGCCTTCCCATGATGGTATAGAATGTCACAGTCACAATCCTTAACCAACTCCAGCCACCGTCTCTGGCGCATATTCAGATCCTTCTGAGTAAAGAAGTACTTCAAAATTTTATGGTCGGTGTATATCTCACACTTCTCACCATATAGATAATGTCTCCAAATCATAAGTGCGAATACCACCGCTGCCAACTCCAGATCATGAGTGGGATATCTGTGCTCATATTATTTCAACTGTCTCGATGCATAGGCTATCACCTTACCAGCTTGCATCAGCACACACCCCAAACCCTATCTAGAAGCATCACAATAAACCACAAACTTCTCATTATCCGTCGACAGACTCAACACTGGTGCTGTGATCAGTTGCTGCTTCAACTCTTTGAAACTGTTCTCACATCTATTTGTCCAAACATACTTTGTCTTCTTCTTTGTCAATTTTATCAACGGCGTAGCTATCCTGGAGAATCCTTCAACAAACCGCCGATAATATCCTACCAATCCCAGAAAACTCCTCACTTCCGGAACATTCCTTGGTCTAGGCCAATCTCTCACTGCCTCAATCTTACTTGGGTCAACCAGAATCCCCTCTTTACTGACAATATGGCCCAGAAATGTATCTTGCGGTAGCTAGAACTCGCACTTGTTGAACTTAGCATATAACTTGTGCTCCCTCAACCGTTTCAATACCAACCACAGATGTTGCTCGTGCTCTGATTCTGACTGAGTATACACTAAAATGTCATTGATGAATATAATCACAAACTTATCCAGATAGTCCTTGAAAACCCTATTCATCATATCCATAAAATCTGCTGGGGCATTGGTTAATCCAAAGGACATAACCAGGAATTCATAGTGTCCATACCTTGTGCGGAAAGCAGTCTTTGGTATGTCCTCTTCTTTGATTCTTAACTGATGGTAACCTGACCGGAGATCAATCTTGGAAAACACTGTCCTTCCCTGTAGCTGATCAAATAAATCATCGATCCTTGACAGTGGATACTTATTCTTAATGGTCAACTTGTTCAGCTCCCTGTAGTCAATACACATCCTAAGAGACCCATCCTTCTTCTTGACGAACAACACTGGAGCACCCCATGGCGAAAAACTCGGTCTGATGAACCCCAAATCCAGTAACTCCTGTAACAGAATCTTCAACTCTTTCAACTCTGTCAGAGCCATTCTATAAGGTATCCTGGATATCGGCTCTGCCCCTGGTGCCAAATCTATAACGAACTCAATCTCCCGCTGCGGCGGAAAACCTGGCAGATCTTCTGGAGATAAATCTGGAAACTCACACACCAGTCTGGTCTCTCCCGGTCCAACCGACACAACCTTGGAGGTGTCCACAACATTCGCTAGGAATCCCACGCAACCTTCTTGCATCAGGTCTCTAGCCTTCAGTGCCGAAATTATAGGCACCCGCAGTCCACTAACTATCCCCACCAATACAAAGGGTACCTCCCCTTCTGGTTCAAAAGTCACCATTCTACGCTTCAGTCAATTGTTGCCCCATACTTCGATAACCAATCCATCCATAAAATCATATCAAAGTCATCCATCGCAAGCTCAATCAGATCAACAGACAATTCCCTACCATCTACCTCTACTGGTAAAGCCCTAATCCATCTCCTAGAGACCACCAGCTCCCTAGTTGGCAACAAAGTCTGAAAACCCCTTGCATACAAAACACTTGGTCTACACAGCTGATCTATCACTCTAGTAGACACAAAGGAATGGGTAGCTCCCGAATCAATCAATGCAGTATACATAGAACCAGCACTATAAATCTGACCTGTCACGACTGAGGGGCTAGCCTCCGCCTGAGTCTGAGTCAAAGTAAATACTCTGGCAGGAGCGAGACTGTCACTCTACTTCAGCTCCTCTTTCTAGACTTGTGGGCAGTCCCTCTTCAGATGGTTAGCACTCCCACAGACAAAGCAGGCCCTAATCCTGTACGCACCCTGGTGTCGAATTTTGCACCGTGGACACACCGGAAAACTCCTCTAGTTGTCATTTCTTCCCTGACGGCCAGTAGAAGCACCCCGTGCCCTCCTGTCTGAGCTGGGAGGAACAAAGGAATCTGGGGCTTTCCTCTTCTGATCACTAAGGCCACTACCCCAACTGGATCCAATAAAAGGTGGCACTGTCCTCCTAACATCGCGCCTGATAGCGATCTCTCTCCAAATCCGATCCTCGGCCCCCTAAGCTGTAAGGGCCTTATCCAAAACCTGAGCATAGGTAGTAGTCTCTGGATCCAAAGTGATCTTCACATCACGGACGATCATAACGTTTAATCCCCGTACAAACCTATCTCTTCTTGCTGCATCTTTCGGCACTAAATCTGGTGCAAACTTTGCCAACCGGTCAAACCTCAAAGCATACTCAGTCACGGTCAACCAATTATGAGTCAGGTTGATGAACTCGTCAACCTTTGCAGCTTGGACTGCCACACTGTAATATTTCTCGTTGAAGATGTTCTTGAATTCTTCCTAGGTCATGACTGTAACATTCCTTCTCTGAACCACTACATCCCACCAGATGCGGGCATCCTTTTTAAACATGTAACTGGCACAGGCAACTCTTTCGTTCCCCTCAACCCTCATGAAATCCAGGATAGAGGAAACCATATTCATCCACTACTCTACCCGCAGTGGGTCTGGTCCACCCCGAAAATGGGAGGATGCAGCTTCCTGAACCTTTCATACAAAGGTTCCCACCTGTTCTCCATCACAGGCTAAATTGGTACTGGCGCCACAACCTGCTGAACTGGCAACCCAGTGACTTGTGGAGGGGCCTGCTGTCTCAACTATCAGAGTTCTTCTTCTGTTCGTTGCAATCTTGCTTCCATTTCAGCAAACATCTGTTGCTAATTCTGTGGGGCAGGTGGCGGGTCCTGACTCTGGATGTCATCCTCGGCCCTACTGTCGCGGAGTGTAGATGATTGACGAGGCATCTCAACAAATATGCCTGCAATCAATGACGCCGCTCATCAGGCATGATAACAACATCCAAAACCACCTCCCAATCACATCAGCCATCCACAAACAGTAGTCCACATAACACACAGATAGAATATAGCATACAACGGGCCATGCCCTAGCATCATACATATGTTAACTCATTCATCATGCTCTATAAGAAATAAGCAGGCAAACAGGGCATTTCAACACATATTCAAGCATTTAAGTCAATTATTACCAACCAACCCTGAGTCGATCTTGTCACTGACAGCGAGCGTACATGTTCGGTCAATCTCCAGAAACCATAAATCTTGGCTCACTCTGATACCAAGTTGTAACGCCCTACTTCCTTAGAACCGTTACTAAGTGAGTTTAAAAACGTGCATTTAACTCACTAATCAAGGTTTTAAGGCAAAAGTGTGTACAAACCATAATCAGAGTCATAAACTTTGAAAATAATTCTATTTACTGAAAAATATAAAACGTTTAACATTTGGGATCCCAAAATACTGTTTAGAAATATTTATAACTCAAAAATATAATCAGAGTTGGCTAAATGATAAAATCTAGTTTCAATACAAACATCTCCCAAAATACCCCTGGTTGTGGCAGCCAGGCAGGTCAAACATGTGCGCGCTGCTTCACGCTCTTCGTACTCATGGTTGGTCAACTTTCCCCTTGCCCTTACCTGCCCCACAGAGCACCCGTGAGCCGAAGCCCAGCAAGAAAACACTCACAAGCAGATAACATATGCATATCAAACACTTGGCATATAACAGGCCATCAATAGGCTATACAAATGTAGCCATGCTGTCCCAGGCGCTTTACCAGGCCCTGGGTTCGCGGTCTGCACCGTAAGGATATCTCAGGTATCCTTTAGGGTCTCGCCTTCGCAACTCGCACTCTGCGTGCTAAACGCTTCTCCCGGCCCCTTGCTGCACTCGACCTTGCACTCAACGTGCTTTACCCCGTTCTTGGCCCCTTACCGTTCCCGGCCTTGCCGACCTCGCCCTGCGCTATTCCCGACTCTTCCTGAACATGCACACAATTGCATACATAGCATAATAAAGCAGATACTAGACATGAATAAAATCAATCAAAGGGCTACGCCCTGCAACACAATCATATAGGACCCTGCCCTGCATACATACTCTACGGTAACAGCATGTTTTCTTACCTGTGTCCCAAGCTTCCCAAGCACCGCGATCGCGAGCACAGTCCTCTACTTTGAGCCTCGAAGAAACCCTAGTCACAACGCATGAACCATAATCAACCATCACGTTCTAATCCACAAAATAGTTTCGAGTCATAATTCTAACCTCCAGGACCTTGGTTTCTACCAAACTGGGTAGTAGGAACCTTCCCAAGCCTTAATGTTCAATTTCCCAAGATAAAAACCCTCATTTTTCCAAAAATCCACATTCGGGTCGCGACTTAGCCTCTCTTAAGCGTCGCGCCGCGCCGCGCCGCGCCCGTGGACAGAGGAAAAATTGCCTCATATCTGCCAGCCTAGGGCCGCGGTGCCCAAACTTTGCGCTGCGGTGCCTATGAAATTCCCTCGAAGGCCACTAGCCTCAAAACGCAAGTAGCCCGCGGCGCTGAAGAACAGGGTTGCGGTGAGAGCCCGAAACCAAGAATTCCCATGCAAACTTTTCGAGCTAACACCCCTAGAATCATTATAAACACATCCCAACAACAGAATTGAGTCCCACACTCATACTAATACACTTTAAGTGGCACATAACCTTAGAGAAACCAATCAAAATCCTGCCAAAACTCAAACTCAATTGCCTAAGTTCTAACTCCTCAAACTTCAATAAAACAGAGAAAAACTTAGATAAAACTCAAGCTTAAATCCTTACCTCGAGAACAATTCGACCCTTAGCTGTCTTTAACCTTGCTCCTTGCTTTGATTCCCCAAATTGCAACCTCAAATCCAAAGCTTTCTCTCAAAATTCCCTTGGCAAGTTGAGATAAAGCAAGAAAGGAAGAAGAGAGAGAGAGTTTGAGACGGTTTATACAATTATGAAAGTTCAAATTTCCCCAATATTCCCTCTTAGACATTCTAACCTCAAATATATCTCCAAATATTTATTTCTATAACCCGATAACCTAATCAAATATCTAATACCCAAAATACCCCTCGACTCGCCCCGATTCGGATTCTCAACCCCGTTGTGACTTTCTGACTAACGGCTTCCTAGGACTGTCTCGGGTCGTGCTAAACAAATATATCACAAACATATCACATTTATCTCATTTATGCCCTCAACGGGCTAAAATTACATACATGCCCCTTATAACCAGACGGGGCCCACATGTATATTTAATTCACCTAAACATGCATTTCTAATCACATACTCATCAAATTCACATATAATAACAATAAATCACTTATTGCCCTCCAGGTACACTAATTAAGGCCCTAAGAATTAATAGAAAATTTGGGACGCTACGCGTCCCCTGTAGGCAAATATTGATTTCTGCACTCTTAGGCCGTTTATCACATGTCCCATGGCATAATACCATCTATGACATCATAGAAGATACAGGGAGCTCTTAGTCCCAACATAATCACATATTCGGGTGCAGTTTTCTTACCTTTAGATTCCGGTAGCTTTGATCAATGGTGACACTCCTCAAGCATGATCCCTTTCGAGAACTAGAGTACACCTAGTCACGGTCACAAGTTAGAACCATACCAAACTTCAATTCCAAAACCTAACCTCGGGAACAATCCCGAGCCCTCAGGAAGCTCTAATTCAACCAAACGGGGTGGTGGAATCAAACCCCGAGCCCCCAGGCAAAAACCCTAAGAAATATCCCAAAAACCCCCTTCTGGAAACAAGGTTGCGCTACAGCGCCATAAGGAGGGTGCTGTAGCGCTACAAGCAGAGCCAAAATGCTCTGAAACATCAGGTGCTAGCGCCGTAGCGCCCAATGACTAGCGCTACAACGCTAGTCATAGCACAACCCAACTTCAGATTTTCTTCCTTTGAATTTCCCCGAGCCAAACCTCTCCAAAACTCAACCAAACCTCAACCATACCCCAAAGCAAGCCTACCAACATCTCCAACTCACCCCAAATGACCTAACCATACGAAATTCAATCACATGCACCCCAAAATAAAGAAATCACCATAGTTGAGCTTAATGCTCAAAACTCAGCAGAACATTCGAAATTTCAGAACTTCAAAGCTGGAACTTCTTACCTTTGATGGAGGATTTCGACCTAAGTTATCTTCCACACTCCCTTAGCTTTCACCTCCTCAAATCCACAGGCTTAATTCCCTAGAATTCCCATCAAAACTCAACTTAGAACAACCATTTCAACACCAAAAACCAGAATTGAAAAACACTTTAAAACTTACCTCAAATGGATGAACTACTCTTGCTAACTCCTCAAGCCAAATCAAGGACCCTAGCCCAAAGCTCCAGTCCAAACTCTCCCTGAGTTACAGCTCCAAATTCCTTCAAGAAATGGGGAAGAAACCTAAACCGTGAGAGAGAGACAAGACTTCTGTTTTTCCTTCTTTCCTTTCTTTACTTCAGACTTCTAATGCCTTCTACATATTCCACTAAGGCATAAATAATTATAACACTTATATCTGATTCTAAACATCAAAAGACCATATTACCCTCTCAATTATAATTAAACCTTTGAATCATTCTAAGGGCATTTTGGTCATTACTCCCAATTCCTGCTAATTCCTCGAGTGTCTCTAATATTTACCGCTTACTTCCCGACACCTAACTAATCACCAATTACATTTCTCAATGTCAAATAAACTCCAATATATTTCCTAAATTCCCAGAAATACCTCCAGGCTCGTCCCGAGCCGGGTATAAATCCCCGCCGTGACTTTTTCGCTAAACCGCTCACTAGGATCGCCTCGAGTTACAAGCTACAAATATATCCACATAATAATGTGGTCTCAACAATTTATCACAGATATTTACATTTATGCCCTCAACGGGCCAAAATTAAGAATATGCCCTTCTAACCTAATCAGGGCCTACATGCATACTATTACACATAGTCATGCATCACATATATCCAAATAATCATATACACATGCTTTTAATCATTTAAATCACATATAATCAAGTTTTGCCCTCCCGACACACTAATCAAAGCCCTTAAGCCTTATTAGTAAATTTGGGTCATTACAACTATCCCCTCCTAATGAGAATTTTGTCCTCGAAATTTACCTGAATAACTCGGGGTACTGATCCTGCATCGCTCACTCAAGCTCCCAGGTCGCCTCTTGGACCCTACTATTCCTCCAAAATACTTTAACTGGAGGAATCATCTTATTCCATAGTACTTTATCCTTCCGATCCAAAATCTGAACCGGTCGTTCCTCATAAGACAGATCTATCTGCAATTCCAGATCTTCATACTTCAACACATGTGTCGTATTTGAGATGTACTTTCAGAGCATAGAAACACGGAATACATCATGGACTCCTAACAACGACGGTGGCAAAGCTAACTTGTAAGCCACCTAACCGATCCTTCCAAGATCTCAAAAGGTCCGATGAACCTAGGGCTTAGCTTGCCCTTTTTTCCAAACCTCCTCACCCCTCGTAGTGGTGAAACTCGGAGAAACACGTGGTCCCTAACCTGGAACTCCATGTCCCTACGCTTGGGATCAGCGTAGCTCTTCTGTCTGCTCTGTGAGGCGAGCATCCTTGCTCAGAACTTCTCTATAGCTTCATTTGTCTTCTGAACCATATCCGGCCCCAAATATTTCCTCTCACCCATCTCATCCCAATGAATGGGTGATCTACATTTTCTCCCATATAACATCTCGTAGGGAGCCGCTCCAATCGTTGATTGGTAATTATTGTTGTATGAAAACTCAATAAACGGAAGATACTTACTCCTAGATCCCTCGAAGTCAATCACACACGCTTTGAGCATATCCTCCAATACCTGAATCATCCTCTCAAACTGTCCATCAGTCTGAGGATGGAAGGCTGTGCTGAACTTCAACTAAGTTCCCATAGCCTTCTGCAAACTACCCCAAAACTTGGAAGTAAAGATAGGATCCCGATCTGACATTATAGACTTAGGAATCCCATGGAGACGTACGATCTCCCTCACATACAACTTTTCATACTGATCCACAATATATGTCAACCTCACTAAAAGAAAATGGGCTGGCTTGGTGTATCTGTCCACTATCACCCACACCGAGTCATGAAGCCCTACTGTTCTGGGTAAACCTCCCACAAAATCCATCGTAATATCCTCCCATTTCCACTCGGGAATACCCAAAGACTGAAGCAACCCTGTCAGTCGCTAATGCTCAGCTTTCACCTGCTGGCAGGTTAAACATCTGGCTAGGTACTCCACCACATCCTTCTTCATCTCGGGCCACCAATATAACATCCGTAGATCTTGATACATCTTCGTGGTACCTGGATGAAGTGAGTATGGCGTCGTATGTGACTCATCCAATATCTCTCGTCTGATCCCCTCATCAGCTGGAACACAAATTCGTCCCTGATACCGTAGCAAACCAGTCCCATAAATAGAATAGTCCTTAGCTACTCTCGCTAAGACATTCCCTCTAACCTCCTGTAACTGAGCGTCTACCAATTGACCTTCTTTAATCTGCTATATCAGGGTCGACTGTAGAGTAATATTGGCCAACTGGCCCACCACCAATTCTATCCCCGCTCTGACCATCTCATCAGCTAACTCTCTCGAGATCTGGGTGGAACTATATAATTGACCTGGGCCCCTCCAGCTCAACACATCCGCAACTACATTGGCTTTCCCTGGATGGTAAAGAATATCACAATCATAGTCCTTTACCAATTCCAGCCAACGTCTCTGTCTCATGTTCATGTCCTTCTGTGTGAAAAAAGTACTTTAAATTCTTATGATCGGTGTATATCTCGCACTTTTCCCCATATATATAATGCTGCCAAACTTTCAGTGCGAATACCACTGCTGCAAACTCTAGATCATGGGTAGGATACTGCTGCTCATACTCCTTCAGCTGTCGTGACACATAAGCAATGAATTTCTCATTCTGCATCAACACACAGCCTAAACCCAATCTCGACGCATCGCAGTAGACAACAAACTTCCCTTCCCCCGAAGGAAGACTCAACACAGGCGCGGTAATAAGTCGTCGCTTCAATTCTTGGAAACTATTCTCACACTTGTCTGACCAAATAAACTTCAAATTCTTTCATGTCAATTCTGTCATCGGTGCCGCTAACTTCGAGAAGCCTTCCATAAACCGTCTGTAGTAACCTGCTAGACCAAGAAAACTCCGCACCTCCGAGGCGTTCCTTGGCCTCGGCCAATCCCAAACTGCATCCACTTTAGATGGATCCACCTTAATCCCATCTGCACCAACAATATGTCCAAGGAATGTCACTTCTGGTAGCCAAAATTCACATTTCTTAAACTTGGCGTACAGCTGATGCTCCCTCAACTTCTGTAGAACCTTTCGAAGATGAAAATTGTGCTCTGCCTCTGAATTGGAGTACACTAAGATGTCGTCGATGAAGACAATAACAAACTGATCCAGAAAATCCTTGAACACCCTGTTCATTAGATCCATAAAGGCTGATGGGGCATTGGTCAAACCAAACGACATGACCAGAAACTCATAATGCTCATACCTCATCCGAAAGGCCATCTTCGTTATGTCTCCGTCCTTGATTCTCAGCTGGTGATAACCAGATCGAAGATCAATCTTCGAGAGCACCGTCTTACCTTGTAGCTGATCAAACAAGTTGTCAATCCTTGGTAGGGGATACTTATTCTTGATAGTTAACTTGTTTAATTCCCTATAGTCTATACACATCCTCAGAGTCCCGTCCTTCTTCTTCACGAACAAAACTGGACCACCCCATGGTGAGTAGCTAGGTCAGATGAACCCCAAATCCAGAAGCTCCTGTACTGTATCTTCAATTCCTTCAGTTCTGCCGGTGCCATTCTATATGGTGCCCTCGACACTGGCTCTGTCCCTGGCGCCAACTCAATAACAAACTGAATCGCCCTACGTGACGACAATCCAGGTAAGTCCTCAGGAAACACATCTAAGAACTCGCAAACCAATCTGGTCTCCTCCGGTCTTGTTGGAAAAACCCTAGTGGTATCTACCACACTAGCCAGAAAACCTATACATCCTCCCTGTAACAGATCTCTAGCTCTCAGCGTTGATATCATGGGTACGCGGGGTCCATGCACCGCTCCCACAAAGACAAAGGGATCCTCGCCTTCTGGCTCAAAGGTCACCATCTTCTTTCTGTAGTCAATAGTAGCTCCATATCTAACCAGCCAATCCATGCCTAAAATCATATCAAAGTCCTCTATACTCAACTCAATCAAGTCTACTGAATATTCCCAACCATCAACCATCACTTGCAGTGCTCTCATCCACCTCCTAGAAACTACCAGTTCTCCTGTAGGAAAAATAGTCCCAAACCCCGAAGTATAATACTCACTAGGTCTACATAGTCTATCAATTACCTTACTAGAAACAAACGAATGTGTAGCACCAGAGTCAATCAATATAGAAAAAGGAGAGCCAGCACTAGAAAGCTGACCTGTCACTACCGAGGGACTAGCCTCGGCCTCCGCTTGCGTCAGGGTGAACACTTAAGCTGGAGTCAAGCTGTCCACCTTCCCTACATCTCCTTTCTTCATTATTGGGCAGTCTTTCTTGAGGTGTCCTACCACCCCGCACACATAACATGCCTTAGTCCGACATTCGCCCAGATGGCGTCTTCTGCACCTCGTGCACTCAGGATAGCTCCTCCACGAATCGCCGCCTCCCTGACGGCCACCCTGAGTCCCTCGACCTCTCCTATCAAGACCAGGAGCAGTCGAAGTATCAGGGGTCTTCCTTTTCAGATCATTGGGGCCTCCGTCCCTACCAGACCCAAAATATTGAGGCACTGCCCTACGACCCTCCCGCCTTGCTGCACTCTCCCTCCATATCTTATTCTCTGCTTCCTCAACGGTAAGAGCCTTCTCAACAGCCTGGGCATAAGTTGTCCCCCCAGGTACTGTTGTAATCCTCACATCTTGGGCCTTCATACCATTAAGCCCTCTGATAAATCTGTCCTGCCTAGCTTCATCAGTAGGCACAAGATCTGGTGCGAACTTTGCAAGTCTGTCAAACTTCAGGGCATATTCTGTAATTGTCATGCTGCCCTGAACGAGCCCCATGAACCCATTTACCTTCGTTTCCCTGATGGAAACATTATAGTATTTCTGACTAAATAGATCCTTGAATCCTGCCCAACTCAATGTAGCAACATCTTTGGTCTGTGATGCCACTTCCCACCAGATACGAGCATCCTCTCTCAGCATATATGTGGCGCAGTCCACTCTGTCATGTCCCTCTACCCTCATGAAATCCAGGATAATAGTAATCATAGTAATCCACTGTTTAACCTTCAGTGGGTTAGGTCCTCCCTCAAAGATTGGGGGCTGCTGGTTCCTGAACCGCTCATACAACGACTCCCATCTGTTCCTAACCTCTACTGGCTGTACAACTGGTACCACTGCAGGTGTCACAATAGGGGCAACACTCCCTGATGGAGCTTGCTGTCGCAGAATGTGGATCTGCTCATCCTGGCTCTGTAGGCGTGCTTGCATATCTGCCATAAGTTGCCGCTAGTTCTCAGGGATTGGCGGAGGGGTCTGACCCTGGTCATCATCTCTAGTCTCAAACCTAGTGTCGGCTAGTCGCGTAGATTTTCTTGGACGCATAATTATCCAAGTTAATCTACAATCAACGACTCGTCAATCAGACTATGATGACAGGGTAATAATCCTTTCATGATCCACCACTGGGACTCAATCATTCACAAACAATCAAGATATAACAGTTTATCCAAGTATTCATCTATATATTCATTCACATGCATAGAAATGCTAATAAGCACGCCTCAATATCATCACACAATAGTCAATGGCCAGGCCCTATAAGTATCTCATGCTCCTTATGAATCAAGCAAATATCAACATTCATATTCCATTCTAATCATTTTAGCATATAAACACATATGCACAATTACCAAACCCTGAGGCGAGCTTGTCTTTAATGGCGAATGTACATGTCCAGCCAGTCTTCAGGAACCCTTAAACCTAGGACACTCTAATACCAAGTTGTAACACCCTGGATAGCCAAGACCGTTACACTGTGTGTTTATAAAGGTGCAAGACTTGCTAATCAAGTCATTTAGTTAGAAATGTGTTACTGAAACTATAGTTGAACTAGGATTGAAAGATTTCGGTCACAAAAGTTTCATTTCATATAATCAAACATTTTTACATGGGAACCCAAAAGCAATAATGTTAAAAGACAGTTTACAAAATTTCAGGATAAAAGTACAGCTACTAGCCACTATAAGGGCAAAACAGACAATTAGGCTTTTCTCGTCCTGTACCACTCCTCGGCCGTGGCGGCCGATTAGTTGACTATGTACATTCAGCCCCCAAAGCTCTCCATCTCAAGATTGGTCCACCTTGCACTTTCCTTTACCTGCACCACGTAGCACCCATGAGCCAAGGCCCAGCAAGAAAACATAATAATAGAGCATAATCATCAAACAAACAATCAGATAACTCATATAGTAAAATCATATACTCAATAATCCAAATATGCACAATAATCGAGTATTCAGCATACTAAGTTCATCATTTCACATTAATAACCAAATCACATATGATAACCAGGGTCAATGCCCTTAGGTCGCATCCTCTATTTATCCCACTGACTCTGGCCCGCTTAAACTGAGCTCAGTGAATATCAAGCTGTCACCAGCTACCAGTGCCCAAGCCGTGCCCTGTGCGCAAATATTGATTTTGGCACTCTTAGGCCGTTTATCACATGTCCCATGGCATAATATCATCTATGACATCATAGCAGATATAGGGAGCTCTTAATCCCAACATAATCACATATTCAGGTGCAGTTTTCTTACCTTTGGATTCCAGTAGCTTTGATCAATGGTGACACCCCTCAAGCACGATCCCTTCCGAGACTTAGCGTACACCTAGTCATGGTCACAAGTTAGAACCATACCAAACTTCAATTCCAAAACCTAACCTCGGGACTAATCCCAAGCCCTCGGGACCAATCCCGAGCCCTCGGGAAGATCTAATTCAACCAAACGGGGTGGTGGAATCAAACCCCGAGCCCCCAGGCAAAAACCCTAAGAAATATCCCAAAAACCCCTTTCTGGAAACAGGGTAGCGCTACAGCGCCATAAGGAGGGTGTTGTAGCGCTACAAGCAGAGCCAACAAGCTCTGAAACATCAGGTCCTAGCGCTGTAGCGCCCAATAACTAGCGCTACAGCGCTAGTCACAGCACAGCCCATCTTTAGATTTTCTTCCTTTGAATTTCCCCGAGCCAAACCTCTCCAAAACTCAACCAAACCTCAACCATACCCCAAAGCAAGCCTACCAACATCTCCAACTCACCCCTAATGACCTAACCATATGAAATTCAATCACATGCACCCCAAAATAAAGAAATCACCATGGTTGAGCTTAAAGCTCAAAACTCAGCTGAACATCCAAAATTTCAGAACTTCAAAGCTGGAACTTCTTACCTTTGATGGAGGATTTTGACCTAAGTTATCTTCCACACTCCCTTAGCTTTCACCTCCTCAAATCCACAAGCTTAATTCCCTAGAATTCCCATCAAAACTCAACTTAGAACAACCATTTCAACACCAAAAACCAGAACTGAAAAACACTTTAAAACTTACCTCAAATGGATGAACTACTCTTGCTAACTCCTCAAGCCAAATCAAGGACCCTAGTCCCAAGCTCCAGCCCAAACTCTCCCTGAGTTACAGCTCCAAATTCCTCCAAGAAATGGGGAAGAAACCTAAACCATGCAAGAGAGACAAGACTTCTGTTTTTCCTTCATTCCTTTCTTTTCTTTAGACTTCTAAAGCCTTCTACATATTCCACTAAGGCATAAAGCATTATAACACTTGTCTCTAATTTTAAACATCAAAATACCATATTACCCTCTCAATTATAATTAAACCTTTGAATCATTCTAAGGGCATTTTGGTCATTACTCCCTATTCCTGCTAATTCCTCGAGTGTCTCTAATATTTACCGCTTACTTCCCGACACCTAACTAATCACCAATTATATTTTTCAATATCGAATAGACTCCAATATATTTCCTAAATTCCCAGAAATACCTCTAGGCTCGCCCCGAGCCGGGTATACATCTCCGCCGTGACTTTTTCGCTAAACCGCTCACTAGGATTGCCTCGAGTCACAAGTTAAAAATATATCCACATAATAATGTGGTCTCAACAATTTATCACACATATTTACATTTATGTCCTCAACGGGCCAAAATTACGAATATGCCATTCTAACCTAATCAGGGCCTACATGCATACTAATACACATAGTCATGCATCACATATATCCAAATAATCATATACACATGCTTTTAATCATTTAAATCACATATAATCCAGTTATGCCCTCCCGACACACTAATCAAATCCCTTAAGCCTTATTAGTAAATTTGGGTCGTTACAAGATAAGATGCAATTGG
Organism: Humulus lupulus; assembly: GCF_963169125.1. Lineage (NCBI taxonomy): Eukaryota > Viridiplantae > Streptophyta > Magnoliopsida > Rosales > Cannabaceae > Humulus > Humulus lupulus. The sequence goes on along the minus strand of NC_084802.1, from coordinate 173,895,773 downwards.
GGGCATCCAGGATGGAGTGTTGTCTATAAGAAGGATTGGTTCTGGAAGGTTGATACTTGGTTCCGCCAGGTATTCAATAAGGACTAGGTTGGCCTTGTCCATTACAACACTACTAGCTAATCTAGCCAGTGCATCTGCTATGGCATTTTGCTCCCTTGGTATCTGTTGGATATTGTACCTTTTAAGCTGAGCAAGCAGGTCTTTGATTTTCTCAAGATAGGCTATCATTTTCCCCCCGAGCTGTATATTCGCCAAGGATTTGATTGAAAACTGATTTTGAATCACTGTATAAATCTAGGACTTCAGGCTTTACCTCCCTGGTTATCTTCAAACCCCCAATTAATGCTTCGTATTCCGCTTCATTGTTGGATGCTTTAAATCCAAAACACAGTGCGCAGTGGATGTGTTTCCCTTCAAGAGTAATTAATGTTAGAGTGGCCCCAGAAAACTAATTGTTAGATGATCCATCGGCGTGCAGCTTCCATACCTCGGATTCTTCCTTGGAATGATCAAGTCTGAGTGCTGGGCGCTTAGTGTTCTGCTCGGCACCTATATTGGGCGGTGGTCCAGACTTCGATGACTGCTCGGTCATTTCTTCATCTATATCTGGTATACCAGTACATTCAACTACAAAATCTACAAGAGCTTGGCCTTTAATTGTTGTTTGAGGCTGCTAAGTGATTTCATACTGTCTGAGCTCTATAAACCATTTTTATAACCGACCGAAGTGTCTGGTTTTAGCGAGACTTTGTGCAATGGTTGGTTGGTAAGAACCTTTATGGGATGCGCTTGGAATTATGGGCAAAGTTTTCTGGATGACAGGAGCAGACAATAAGTTAATTTTTCAATTAGAGGATACCTGCTCTCGGCTTCGACTAGCCTTTTATTGACATAATAGACAGGATGTTGGATCTTGTTTCTTCTCTGACCAGGACTGCATGGACAACATGTTGAGTTACTGCCAAGTATATGCATAGTTCTTCACCCTCCAGAGGTTTTGAAAGGATCGGGGGTTGTGCTAGCTGCTGCTTTAAAGCTTGGAAGGCTTGTTCACATTTTTTAGTCCATTCAAATGTCTTCAAGCCTCTAAGGATATTAAAAAATGGAACAAACTTATCAGTGGATTTAGACACAAATCTGCTGAGAGCTACTATGCGTCCTATTAGACTCTGCACGTCCTTGATCCTTGTTGGAGAAGGCATGTCCAGCAGTGCCTTTATCTTTTCGGGGTTTGCTTCAATTCCCTAAGAGTTTACTATAGACCATAAAAAATTTCCTGACCCCACACCAAAGGATTTAGGGGGTTCAATTTCATTCTATACTGCCTTAAGAAGTTGAAGCATTCCTCCAAGTATTCAATGTGCCCCCAGCCATTTTGGATTTTACCAACATATCGTCCACGTAAACCTCCATGTTATTCCCTATTTGGTCTTTGAACATACGGTTTACCAGTCTTTGATACGTGGCTCCAATGTTTTTCAGGTCGAACGACATAACTTTATAATAGTACAACCCCCCATTCGTGCAGAAGCTAGTGTGCTCCTAGTCGGGTGGATGCATACTAATCTAGTTGTACCCCGAATAGGCATCCGTAAAAGTTAAGATCTATGCACATTCTCTACTTGTTATTAGGCATTGGCACCAATACAAGATTGGACATCCGTACTGGGTAGAAGGCTTCCCTGATGAAGTTGTTATTTCAGAGCTTCTCCACTTCTTTCTTTAATTCCCTTGCCCTCGTTGGATCCAGTAACCTCCTTTTCTGCTGTACGAACTTGAAGTTTTCAGTATCGACGTTGAGGGCGTGGCTTATAATGGCTAGGCAGATCTCTACCATATATTCATGAGACCAAGTGAATGCATCTTTGTTGTTCCATAGGAAATGGATCAAAGCAGATCTTATGTCCTCGGACAACCTTTTCCCTACCTTGACCACCCTGGTCGAGTGTTTTGGGTCAAGCGGGACCTCTTCTAATTCTTCGACTGGGCCAACTCCTGTATCAATATCCCCAAAACAAGGGTCTATGTCCTCTCCTGCGTTTTGGGTTGCATCCAATTTTTGATGACTAGGGCCTGCAGGTTGTGTGGTGCAGGCTGCCTTCCCTGCCTTTTTCATTGACGAGTTATAACATTCTCTGCCCACCAGTTGGTTCCCTTTAAGACATCCTATGCCTCCCCGGGATGGGAATTTGACGAGCAGATGGAAGACTGAAATGACTACTCAGAGGTCATACAAGGTAGGTCGGCCTATCATGGCATTGTACGGAGAAGGGATGTCTATTACCACGAAGAAGACCCTTATTGTGTTGTTGTTAGGTGTCACTCCCACTATCAAAGGCAACCTTATGCTTCTAGTCGGGACCATGCCATTCCCCCTGAATCCGTACAGCAACTGCTCATGTGGTTCTAGATCTCTAATACTCAAATGCATCCTCTCCAGGGTACTCTTAAACAGGATGTTCGTAGATGATCCATGGTCAATCATCGTTCGGGCTACGATCAAGTTAGCTATTTGTACTTCTATCACCAAGGGATCAGTGCGTCGATGATGTACATGACTTGTGTCTTCCTCACTGAATGTGATAGGCTCACACTCATAGAGAGGTTGTTTGGGAGTACGATCCTGGAAAACCAGCACATCTTCCTCTTGCTATTGCCTAAAGGAACGACCGTACCTTTCTCGAGTCTTACTGGAGTTTCCGGCCAAATGTGGTCCACCATAGATCATATCTAGTCGACCATCAACTGGTGGTTGTAGGACATGCTGATTACTCTGATACTGCTAAGACTGTTGCTGATGAGGCTGTTAAGGATGCTGGTCGGCAGTCGACTGTACATACCTCTTCATATGAGCATTGTTTTGTCTAATGAGGAATTCCATTTCCTCCTTCAAGTGGTTACATTCATTGGTTTTGTGATCATAATCATTGTGAAACTGGCAGAACTTGGTCATGTCCCGTCTATTAACATCCTTCCTCATCGGTGGAGGTTTTCTGTACGGTACGACGACCTGTGTAGCATTAAAAACGTCAGCCCAGGTCTCTAGCAGGATGGAGTAAGTAGTAAATTTGGGAACATATTCCTGTGGCTTGGTTTGCTCGATGGTCTTAGGCTTATTGGTGTCATTCTGGTTACCACTACTTCCAACCCCATTATTATGTTTGCCATCCTTGGCCCCATTCTTTGCTCCTTCTGTAGGATTTGTGGTATTCTCAACCTCTGTTTTCCCCTGCTCAGTAACTGCCTGAGTTGGGTTATCCACCTTCCACTCGGTCTCCTTAAGCTTAATGAATTCCTCTTCCCGATCAAGGAACTCTTGGGTGGTATGTGCAGCCTTCCTTTTCAAGCCGCTCCAGAACATACTCTTTACCTTAATTCCTGAATTGATGGCTATTAATTTACCCTCATCACTAAGGGATTTCACCCTGGTGGCTTTCCGCATAAAACGTTGAATGTACTCCTTCAAAGGTTCATTATCTTTCTGTTTTATGTCCACCAGGTCATTCAGCTCGGTGGGAAGGAGCATTGCTGAGGAGAATAGGGAATAGAATGTGTGTACAAATACATCCCATGATGTGATCGATCCTGGTGGTAACTTAAAAAACCACTGCTGGGAAATTTCTGACAGGGTGGCTAGGAAGATCCTGCACCTGGCATCATCCCTAACTCCCTGTGAATCAGTCTGTAGTTCAAAGTGATGAATATGAGATACTGTGTTCTCCAGCCTAGTATACATTGTCCATGTTGGCATTTTGAATTTGATAGGTATGGGTAGCTGATTAATACGGTCTAAAAATGGGGAACTTCAATGTCTTTCCATTTCAATATCTATTAACTTGGGGGTTGTCAAGTCCCTTACCAGTCGGGTTAACAGATCCAGCTGGGCTTGGATGTTAGGGTCTGCAGCTACCTGGGGCTGTGCTGCATTGCGGACCTCATCCATTCTCGGGTCCCGAATAGGCTCCGGCAGAGCTATGTTGTTTGAATCCCGATTTTCCCTGGTGCGATTAAGAGCATCTCGAAGGTCTTCACCTCCCATGGGGTCCATTCGGTTGAAAATGGAACTTGGTCGATGTCTGCCCTCGACATTCTGGCTATTTGCTCGGCCTGGTACTGGAGGTGCTCCCTGGACCCCTCCACCTAGAGGTGGTTGATGGTCTGGGACATCCTGCCCTTGGGGGACAAACGGCCCTTCGGGTTGGTTACCTCTCTGGCCTTGATTATTCTGTTGGCGAACTTAACTTGCTGCTTCATCTTGGTCATACCCATCAGCATAGTGGGACCTATATGCGCTACTAACTTCTGGCTCATCTCTTCAGGATCATGGTCGGTACTCTTGACGTTGTCTATATCGACCAAGTTGTTGTTGGTAGTTATGGGGTTGACCATTCCTATTTGGTGCTGGAGCATGGGGGTTGCCATCTCGTCCTGCAGCACCAGGAATCCTGTCACGGCTGCTACTCTGAGATCTTGGCCAAATATTTCTGGCTTGGTCCTATTCCGTGCCACGCCTTGGCAAGACCTGCTCATTCACCGATAAAGGTCGCCTATTATTGTTGGCTTGAGCACCCCGACCAGATTTGTTACTCCTGGTCTGACCTTGATTCCCATTCTAAGGTTCAGCCCCTGGTCCATGCATGACACCTTCACTGAAACCAAAAACAGGAGGACGTTGTTGGTTTTGGGCAGTAGTTCCAGCCGTAGTTCCCATACCTTGGGTTTGCTGGTACTGCATATATTGCGAATGGATTCAGCCGCCTCCCGAGTTCAGCGCTCCATGTCTTCTTGACGGGCTTGCACCTCCCGATCATGTCGATACATACATTCTAGAAAATGTCTCCTTTGTTTTCTGAAAGCTTCATTAAGGGCCTCCTGTGCAGTGGCCCACCCCTGGTTCATGGAGGCCAGTTGATCTTGCATTTGCCCAACGACTTCCCTTATCTGATCAATTTCAGGGTAGACTCCTTCAATATCTATGTGGGGCTCATATCATCCAGGACTGCTTCTGAAAGCTTCATTAAGGGCCTCCTGTGTAGGCTATTCTTCTGAACCCCTTCCATAGTGGTGGAGGCTTTGTATTTATACTATCCGCCTCGCCCCAGGGTTGCGCCTGAGCGTAACTAACAAGGAAATATCCCTTTCTTCTCACAGGTAGTTATAGTCCTATTTTTTAGGAGGTTTGACCAAGGTTTTAGGGATATTAGGTGCTCCTTGTGGGTGGTTGGGCGATTCTCATGGAGTTCCAATAGAAAGTGTAATGGCTTTCATCCGAGAAGGTATATCTGCTCGTCATACCGTCCTCCAAGTATCTGGGGGTCCTGCTGAGCAGGTGTGCCTATAGCATGACTTGTTCGTATTCCCTGTAGGTATATATTGACCAACTTGTCGGGGTGTATGCCCAGACTGCTCCACGTGTCCAAATTTAGTGCCACGTCAGATATGTCAATTTTTGGGATAACAGATATATTATTGCATACAATGAATATATATAATGTGTTAATAATAATAATTAAACTTAAGTAATCTTAAAAAAAATATTAACCAGCAACTTTGATATAGCATACCACAAAAAATATATATACTGAGTTGGAAAATAATATACCAACAACACTTTAAAAAAAAAAAAAAATGTTGTTTGAGTTTTCACCGAGTGACACGTGGCATGCAATATGAGTAATCTATTGTACATGAGAGACGATTAAGCTTCTGGGAACTCACCTAGAGCTCCCCAGAAGCAAGGCTTTCCCCATTATTGACCGTTCACCACCTCCGAAGAAGCATGTCCTTGTGGAAGGTTATTTCCCAAGGACTACTTAAGGTGTCTCTCTAATTCACATCTCTTCCACACGTCCTCCAGGCCAATGAGATCCTTCCTCTAGGACTGGAGCAGGATTGCCAGATGTCATGCACAATGACATTGGACCATAAGCAGCCTTTTCTTTGTCACTGTAGCACAAGGTGTCGTGTTATCGACTCCGCACAAGCAACAAATAAGATGTCTCACGATGTTGCCTGACATTGGAAAATGTACAGCTACCTCCTGGCATTGTCAGGGACGTGTTACCCCAAAAAGTAGTGGGATGAAACCTCATAATTAGGCTCATTGTGATACGCCTGGTGTCACAGGTAGACATTTAGATAGTGGAAATGCCCGTGCAGCACCTTGACTCCTTTGAGCCAAGGTCTGCCTTGCATCCATTTGGATAACAATGGGCACATTTTTCACACGACGGTGTGCCTCTGCACACTTCCGTCTCTTGAACAACTTCTGTCGAGTCATGCTCCCAAGCATCTATGAGTGCATCCATGCATCCAGGCTATCTAGCCAAGACACTCACACTGCCCATAGGTTCTCACTATGGCAAGGAAAATTCCTATAGTAATGCTCACCCCGACATTTGCAAGCCAAGGTAGCACATGTGGCCGAAAGCCAACACCAAGCTGACGTGCCAACGACTCTCGTCATGCCCCATTAGATACCATTCCAATAACACTCGTCACGATCCAAGAACCCCTATACGTCCATGGTCCAATCCTCAAGGCACCATGCCTTCACTCATGTTGGCAGGTCCTCGAGACTTGCTGCTAGACTAGTAGCACACACTAGACCTCTCCCCTACTCAAGCATTGGCCACCTTCCAATTCTTGTACACTAACCAGTCTAACAAATGACTTCCCGTTCCATCTCGTTTCAAGTCTCGTGGCCATGGCATGCCACAGCGTCTCTCGGAGGTTTGGGCCACTTTCCATGCAAGTGGCATACCGGCAAGCCAAGGGAACCACACTCATAAACCTCTACTAGCACACTTCAACGCACTACCGGGGTGACTCAATAATTTCCATGAGTAATCCTACTCATGGAGACATATGAGTTCCCTCATGGTCCTCATATGCCCACCCTACTAGCCATCCTAACTAGTAGTAGCTCACTTGATGCACCTGCACCAGCGGGTGGTGGATAGCTGACACCAGGTGCTCCCTCTAATAATGAGCCTTCTGAGCTTTTAGCCTTCTACCAAGAACATATATGATTTTTTTCTTGGAAGACATATTTGGAAGTCAGCTCGCCAATTCTCCAAATTTCCCAAATTTGATCGAACCATTGCGTTCATTGCCCCTGCAATATGGGAACTACCAAGTTCCATCCATTTCTGGGCAATATAGAAGATATTTATGAAAATGTCACTACCATACAAACTAGACATCATCATGCTCACCGACCTGCACCCCTGAGTGCACATCTGACCGAGCACCAACCTAGCTTGTAACTTACCCTCAAGGTCAGAATGTTACACTCTCCTGCAGTTCAATTATCGATGTCCTCATCGACATACTGCTAGCCATTCTACTTTCTGCCTCGCTCCTAAGCTCACTCCATGCTTCTTTTGAATCTTAAGTCTGGACTTGTCCCTCTACAACTATAGAATCACCCACTTGGTGATGATCTCCTGTTAGGAACTATTCCTAGTGCACAGTTGACATTGTGGTATGGTAGTATTGTATAAACCAATTTTTTTTATATAAACAACTTTATATGAGGATCCTTTAATATGCAATATGTTAATCAATAAAATATGTATACGAAATGATTTACCTCTCGTAGCCGATCAAGAGTCCTTGAATGTTTTTGTATATAATTCGATCTTCTTATCCTCACTTCAGTACTCACACCAAGAACTTCCAAGACGTTCTCTACACCTCAAGATGTGGGTGGGCACATAGAGAACAAGAATCAAATTTGTGAGTCAAAAGTATTCTCAACACATGAGACTATTAATTTTAGGATAGAGAGAAAGGTTTATCTTTTGTGAGAAAAGGTGATGAGTTTTCAAATTCTTCAAAAACTTCTCTTCCTATTTTTTATCATATAGAATATATAGGTATTATTATCATAATAAAAATAACGAAATAAAATTTATCATCTTAATTAAAGACAAACTCTTACATTCCATTTTAAAACCCTTTTCAAAATATTTAATTAATTAATTAAAAAAATGAAAAACCAAAATTGATCATTATCAGTAGTGGTACACACATAGGGCAGTCCAGTAAACCCTATGCGTGTAACTCTTCCCTAAAACCAGGGAATTTTATTTTTCATAAATATTTATTTTAATTAATTAATAATTAGAAATTCAAATAAGGTATCATCTTTTTTAAGAAAAGATAACAACTTAAATTTCATAATTCGAAATTCAAAATTTAAATTTTCATTATCATCTTATTTATTGATTAAATAAATATAATAATCAAAATCAATTTTAACTATCCATACTTATCATATCTCATTTAATAAAATAATTGATTAAAATCAATTTCTTTTATTTCTATACAATTTTGAAAATTGCATTGATGCAATAATAAATTATGCAACTTCAATTATCACATAATTGTATATTTATCCTGAAGAATAAATATTATCTCAAGTAGCCCATTCACAGTTTGACCCTTATATCAACTTCTAGCTTGAATAGTGTTGATAGAGCCGCCCTAGGGACCTATGGACCAATAATTCCAAGCTCCAATAAATAATAGATTATCAACCAAGACTCTTTGATTTAATAATCAAATTTATTAATCTCATTATTACTCCACTATAATTATGAGACTACACTTTTGATTATTAAACACATATATTTACTGAGTACTTTACTATAACCATAAAGTGCAATTGATATAATAATTACATACAAATTAATCATCTATTGATGATTCATAATTAAGTGGGAATAAAATTATCGTTGTACCCTTTTAATTATATCTTAAATCTCAGTGTACCGTTGACTTTACTAGTAAAGGTTAATTCATAATCCGATTATGAATTTGACATCAATAACATTTTTAGTTCCAAAAGCCAACCCAATAGGCAACCATCATTCAATCTATAAAAAGGTATAGATTTCCATTTTTGTTAAGCTATGTCCCCAGCCATATACATCATTGAGTCCCCAAAACAATAGTTCTTAGCCTGATCATTCTGACAAACCGTAACACATGAATCAAAGGATCAAATGACATATATAGGAGTTTACAATAACTTTAGGATTCAGATCAATTTGTATATGATCATCAGTTGATGTGTTTTATAATACTATGAAATGATATTTAAACAAGTATTATCAAATCACATCTGATCTAGTTCTACATACTCTCAGTATGCAAAGTACCTCCACTAAATTGTCCTACTACACTAGTAACCCAGATCTAGGTCACATGTATTCATAATACTAGTGGACCGTACTAGCAGGTAATTAATCTAAAGATTCCACAACTTTATTTTACTGTGAACTATTTAAGTCCATTATCTCAATCTCGATCCTCTCATACCAATATGAGATCGAGACCACATAGATGAACTTGAGAATTTTCTGATATTTACTTAATATTATTAACAATAATATAGTACATAAGACACATATACACAATAATTCAATTCATATTTTCATTTTATTAAAACCATTGTCAACTACAATTGCTTTAAGGGCACTATACCCAACAATCTCCCACAAATGAGGCATTTCCCTCAACCCCATGCTTCTTACATGACTCTGGAAAGATTTAATAGATAAACTCTTTGTGAATGGATCTGCAAGATTATCTTCAAAGGAAATCATCAAGACAGTAACGTCTCCTCGGTTGACTATCTCTCAGATCAACTGACATTTCCTCTCGATGTGCTTTCCTATCTTGTGACTTCTGGGTTCCTTTGAATTAGCTATTGTCCACTATTATAACAGTACATAACAAGTGGCTTATCCATGCCTAGAAGAACTTCTAGATCAATATAAAACTTTTTGAGCCACATAACCTCTTTAGTTGCTTCATAAGCTACTATGTATTCGACTTCCATGGTGGAATCTACAATACTGGATTATTTAACACTTCTCCAAACTACAGCACCTCCTTCATGTGTGAAAACTAATGCAGATGTCGACTTTCGACTATCTTTGTCTTATTAGAAATCATAATCAGTATATCTAGTGGGGTTCCGATCTCCACCTGAATACACAATCATATAATCTCTAGTATGTCTAAGATACATGAGAATATTCTTTACTGCAGTCTAATGACTCAATCTAGGATTGGATTGATAATGGCTGACTATCCCTATTGCATAGCATATTTCAGGTCTAGTGCACAACATTGTATACATTAGATTTCCTACTGCAAAGGCATAGGGATACTGTCTCATGTCCTCATCTTCCTGAGGTGTTTGTGGACATTGTTCTTTAGAAAATTTAACTCCTCACCAAGTAGGCATAGTGTCTTTCTTGGAGTTTTGTATGCCAAAGCATTCTAGCACTTTATCAATATAAGTTGCTTAAGACAGTGCCAAAATTTTGTTCTTTCGATCTCTAGAGATCCGAATTTCTAAAACATATTTGGCTTCTCCCAAATCCTTAATTTGGAATTGCTTAGCTAATCATTTCTTTACTTTTGATAATGTTTCTATGTCATTCCCAATGAGTAGAATATCATCAACATAAACAACGAGGAATACCACAATCTTATCTTTGATTTGTTAGTAAACACAAGGCTCATCAAAGTTTTGTTCAAAACCAAACGTTTTTATTGTTTCATCAAATCTAAGATTCTAAGATCTTGAAGCTTGCTTGAGTCCATAAATAGACTTAAGAAGCTTGCAAACATTTTGCTCCTGGCCTTTAATTTCGTACCCTTCTGGTTGGGACATGTAAATGGTTTCGTCAAGATAGCCATTCAGAAAAGTTGTTTTAACGTCCATTTGCCAAATCTCATAATACATCCAAGCAGCTATGGATAAGAGTATGCAGATAGATTTAAACATGGCCACAGGTGAAAAAATTTCTTCATAATCAACTCCTTTTTTCTGTGTGTAGACTTTTGCTAGTAGCCTTGCTTTGAAATTCTCTACATTCCCATCTACTCCTCTTTTCTTCTTGAATATCCATTTGCAACCAATAGGTTTAACATTTTCAGGTGGATCTTCAAGAGTACAAATATAATTGGAATACATCGATTCCATTTCAAGGTCCATGGCGTTTAGCCATTTTTCTTTGTCAAAATCGTCTATTGCATCTCTATATGTCAATGGATCATCTTTGTTTGTGTCAGACACAAGCATCTGAACTTCATGTTCATAATGAAATGGTTGTTTACCAACCCTCCCACTACGACAAACCTCTCAATTGTTCTGACTAGAACTAGCGATATCCTTTGGTCGTTTTTCATTTTCCATTACTAGTTATTGGCCGTGTTTATTTGAGACCATTTCCTAAAGTACAACTTTACTTTGAGTTTTGTGGTTATTTATATAGTCATGCTCCAAAAAAGTAGCATTTGTAGATACAAATGTTTTGTTATCTTTGGGACTATAAAATTGTAATGCCCCAAATTTCTTAATAAGGTTTAGGACCTTGATTAGGAGGTCGGGAGGGCCATAATTGATTTATTATGTTATTAAGTGATCATATCCATGTCTATGTGAATTATATTATTATATGATGATAAATGCATGCATATGGGTGTATTTTTAATTATAGGGGCATTTTGGTAATTTGGCCCGTTGAGGGCGTGATTGTGTATTTTCGTGCATGTGGGTGAGTTATGAATGGTACCAAATTATATGTGGCTTTGTTCGAACCTTTCGGCATGAGACGATCATGAAATGCAAGTGTTCGGTCTGGTCATAACGGGATTAAGTTCGGGGCTCGGGGTGAGTCTCGGGTTGATTTTAATGATTAGAGTGTTGCCCGGGGTTAAAGGGTAATGGGATATGAATTATTGGTGTTTAAGAATTATGAGAATAGCAGGAATCGGAGGGTGTTAATTATGATTAACGAAATAGGTGCGAAAGGAAGATTTTGCCCTTAGTGGCCGTTAAGGTTTTATTTTAGACTTGAGGGCATTTAGGTCTTTTCACCCTTAAAGATTTATATCAGCCATTAAGGCTATAGAAGCTTACCAAAACAGAGTCCCATTTCCTCCTTCTCTCCCGATGGTTTTCTCCTCCATTTTTCCTTGAATTTTCAATCTTTGTTTGAGGAATCAAGCCAAGGAACCAAGCTGGGATAAGCTAGGGTTATGCTCCACCATTGAAGAGGGTGTGTTGCTAAGATCAAGGGGAGTTTTTAGCCATGAGAACTCTTATTTTTGCTCTGTTTTCCAAGTTAAGTTTCGGCTGGTTTTTGAGTTGGAAAGTTGGGGAATTGATTGGAGTTTTGGCTAGGGTTCTTGGGGTTGTGGTTCCTAGGACATTTGAAGGTGGTATTTGGCTTCATTTGGGAATTAATTTGATGTTTGGAAGCTTTTGGTTTGGGTTAGAAATGGTGGAATCGAAGGAAGAGATTTTTGGGCAATCTTTGGCTAAAGGTAGCGCTACAGCGCCCAGTAGGGGCACTACAGTGTTACTTGTAGGGGATGTTATGGTGATTTGGCTCTGTGTAGAGCACTAGGGCGCTTGGAGGGTAGCGCTGTAGCGCTACCCTGTTTCTTCAAAACCCCATTTTGGGTGTTTTTAAGGGTTTTTGGCATGAGGTTTCAATCCTTAAGGCCCAGGATTGAATCTACTTACCGTGTGGGTACATTTCGGGGTCCCGAGAGTGGGGTTTAGGTCAAGACCCTATCTTTGTTGATTTTCATTAATTGGACATTGTATTTGGTTATGACTAGGTGATCGCTAAAGGATTAAAGGATCGATTGTTCTCAAGGGTCGTTCTTGTTCTAATTCTCGCTCGAATCAGAGGTAAGAAAACTGCACCCTGTGTATATGTGACATGCATGGATATTCTTGATGCATGCTGGATGTTTAAATGTATGCACGAGAAACATGTGATTAGGGCATGCTATGTATATTGAGTATGAGATTATTCAGAGCTTGAGCCTCTATGTTTATGCATGATCCTAATTGTACTAGTAATTATTGAGTAAGCATGTTGAATGCCCTATATTCAGATATTTGACATATGATATATGTTTGGTAGCATTGCTTACTTGTGTATGGCACTGACTAGTCATGGTCGACACTGGTCGAGCATCACTGACCTAAGAGCCAAGAACGACATAGCATCATGAATGCAGGGCCGATTAAAAGATTAGATATAATCGATATTAGCATTGAATGACTCTCAAGAATTAATGCTGGACCGACCCTAAGGTCGATTAAACTTATAAGCGCTTGACTAGTCTAAGCTAGTTACTCAGAGCCAGGGCCTAAGGCCTAGGTGACTACTTGTCACATGGCTAGGGAACAGTGTTCCATGGTTGTGACTCTATGGTCTTGAGGAAGGTTATGTTGGTGACTAGTCATCATGCACCTATCATGTTTAAGCTAGTGAAATGATCACTTATCTATAAAGCCCGGTGACCCTATCATCACATGGCTATTGGGAACGAAACCCAACTCAGTGGCTATTACAACTGTCACTCTTCTCTTTGGGGCTAAAAGCCCTGGATGATTATTATGATCATTGGTTGATGTGTTATACTCAACATTACATGGATTTGTTTGCCTGCTTGACTAGGGCTATATCTGCTAGGCGTGTGCCTTATGACTTGATGACATGTTATTATTGATCATGAGCACATTAAGTTTTCTTGCTAGGCTTCGGCTCACGGGTGCTATGTGGTGCAGGTAAAGGCAAAAGAAAGCTGGACCATCCTTGAGTTGGAGAGCTTAGGTGACGATGTGTACATATGCGGCTGCTCGACCACCACGGCCGAGGGTTGGAAAAGGAACTAGGGTTGAACCATGTTTTGCTGCTTAAATCGGCCTATTGTAAATATTTTCTTGTTATAGGCCTCTAAATTATATTTTTGGGATCCCAATGTATATAGTAAACGTTCTAATGAGTCGTTACATCTTATCCAAAAAATTTAATCCCTAAACCACTAATCATACTTAGTTACACAATTTTGGCCAAATGACTCGATTTGCGAGTTTAGCACTAATTAGAAGGCACACCGTAACGGTCCCTGGAGTTTGGGGTGTTACAAAAATACACCACCTTTTGTTTCTTTGGAATATCCTACAAACATGCACACTTCAGTGCGTGGTTCTAACTTCCTAGTCTTTCCTTTAACCACGTGTGTAGGACAACCCCATATACGGAAATGGCGTAAACTAGGTTTAGTACCATTCCATAATTCCAATGGAGTTTTCTGAATAGAATTAAATGGAACAACATTGAGTATGTATAGAGCACATTTTATTGCATAACCCCAGAATGTCAAAGGCAATGATGAAAAACTAATCATCGACCTAACCATATCCAATAAGGTTTTGTTTCGTCTTTCTGAAACACCATTTTGTTGTGGCGTTCTAGGTACAATGAGTTGGGGTTGAATACCATGCTCACGCAAATGGTCCTCAAATTCATAATCTAAGTACTATCGAGGCACTTTTAGTGATTTACCGAATTACTTTTCAGTTTCTACTCGGAATTCTTTAAACTTACCAGAAGTTTTAAATTTCCTTTGTATTAAGTAAAGGTAACCGTATCTTGAATAATTTTCAGTGAAAGTGATGAAATAATCATAACCTCCTCTAGCTTGGACATTTAATGGACCATAAACGTCCGTATGTACAAGTTGAAGTGGTTCTGTGGCTCTTGAACCTTTAGCAGAGAAAAGACTCTTGGTCATTTTGCTTTCTAGGAAGGATTCACAGACAAAGAGAGAACCAATAGATAGTTCTCTTAAAGGAGCATCCTTTGTTAGTCTATTAATTCTGTCTAGACCAATATGCCCAATCTCAACTGCCACAGATATGTTTAACTATTAGAATCTGTCTTCAGTTTTTTAATAGATCTAAGATTTGCAGTTTTAAATAATTCAGAATTATAAACATGCTCAACATTGAACTCTAACTTGTAAAGTCCACCTTCAGACTTTGCAGAACAAATGTCAAAATCGTATTTCAAAATAACAATCAAATTATTATTAAAAGAAATATTAAAACCTTATTCAATCAATTTTGATAAGGAAATAAAATTTCTAGAAAATCTAGGAATAAAATAAACATTGTCCAACACAATAAATTTATTATTATCAAAAACTAGGCGAGCTTTTCCAACTACGGTTGCCGAGATCTCCTGTCCACTTCCAACTCTCATGGTGACCTCTCTATGAGCCAGCTTCCTCAAAGTACTAAGACCCTGTGAAGCAAAATAAACATGATTAGTGGCTCTGGAATAAACTATCCAAGATGAAAAATCACCTTCCACTAAACAAGATTCTAAAACAAGTAAATCAAATTTACCCTTCTTTTTATCTTTCAGCTCAGCCAGGTACTTAGGACAATTGCTTTTTCAATGACCATCACCTCCACAATAAAAAAATGATCATTTCAGTGCCTTCCTTTTGGATTTCTTTGCAGTTTTATTCTTCTTGGAAGACTTGTTGGTCTTCTCTAGTGGAAGGCTTGGTTTCAACAACATTTGTCTCCTCAACCTTAGTGGAACTTTTGTTTAGAGACTCAAAATGTAACGCCCTACTTCCTTAGAGCCGTTACTAAGTGAGTTTTTAAGACAAAACAGTGTGCAATGAACTCGCTAACCGAGGTTTTGAAACAAAAGTGTGACTAATTAAAAGTTAAGGCTGTAATCTTTGAAAATGCGTCGTTTCATTAAAACTTCTATTATTAAACATTTGGGATCCCAAAATAAGGTTTGAAAACTAATTACATTTTTGAAATAAGGTTACAGTTAAGAAATCATAAAATCATAGATTATTACAGCCATTTTCGAATAAACCCCCAACCAAAGCAGTCGGGCAGGCCGAACATGTACGCGCCGCTTCACGCTCTCCGTACTCATGGTTGGTTGATTCAGTCATTGCCCTTACCTGCAACACAGAGCACCCGTGAGCCGAAGCCCAGCAAGAAAACTCATGCAGAACATAACATATGCAATGTATACAGTTATCATAACAGATAATCCACAAATAAACAAGTCAATCATTAGACTAAGCAAACACGGCCAAGCCGCCCCAGAGCCTTACCGAAGCCTGGGGTATCGGTTCTCACCGCGAGGATAACTCATGTATCCCTTGGGTCCCACCCTGAATATATCATAACACATGTATCCACCGGGCCCCGCCCTGACTATAGCATCCCATGTGCTAGGTGTTAGTTTCGGCCCACGGCCGCCCCGGCTTACGCCGTACTCGGCCCACGGCCGCCCCGGCTTACGCCGTACTCGGCCCACGGCCGCCCCGGCTTACGCCGTACTCGGCCCACGGCCGCCCCGGCTTACGCCGTACTCGGCCCACGGCCGCCCCGGCTTACGCCGTACTCGGCCCTTGCCGCTCATTTCATCATAATCACACATATAGTACATTTGAAATAATCATTCACACACATCATGATTCATTTAAGGTTTAAACATTTGCACATAATACAATCTGGGGCCATGCCCTAACCTCGGGTGTTATAGTTTTCTTACCTTTCCAATCAATAGCTTAGATCACCTGACTCCTTGAGCACGATCCCACCCGAGCCTTAGCGCACACCTAGGCACAAACATAGGTCAAAGTCAACACCGAACCCCAAGTCCGAATACCTAGCCTCGGGACCAATCCCGAGCCCCCGGGAAGTCCCAAATCCCCAAAACAAAGTGGCGGAAACAAGCCCCGAACCCTAGGTCAAAATCCATCATCAAAACTCAAAAATTCCCCTCTGTGAACAGTGCAGCGCTACAGCGCTCTAAAGAGGGCGCTGTAGCGCTACAAGCAGAATGCACCCCCCCAGAAACAGGGACTAGCGCTACAGCGCCCACTGACTAGCGCTGTAGCGCTAGTTGCAGCCCAGAAATCCCAAAATCGCATTTCTGCGATTTCTTTCACCCAATCTCAAACCAAACTTCCCCAAATCTTTACCAAACTCAAAATCAAGCTTATGAACACTCTCCATTCATCCCAAGCATCCCAAATCCTCAAATCCCAAGATCATTTATCCCAAATCTCAAAATCTACCATGAACAACCCTAAACCAGAAATTCATGCAAACCACAAAGATAAAGTCTTAGAAATCATACCATTGCTGCAAATTTCGACCTTGAATCAACCCTAAGCCTCCTTAGCTTGCTCTCCCTCAAAGCTTGCCCAGAAATCCCTAAAATTCCCATCAACTCAGCTCAAAACACAGCTTAAACCATCAAAACCCTTAAAACCGAAAATCTCTAAAACTTACCTCAAACATTGATGTGTTCTTGCCAAATCTTCAAGTCTAACCCAAGATCCTTGATGCTCAGCCTATCCTTGCTCTCCACTAAGCTTTGCCCCAAGAAAAATGGAGTGGAATGGTGCAAAAATGCACAAACCGACCCTTTGGAAAACCCACCTGTTTTTTTTTCCCTCTTCTCTTTCTTTCCTTTTCCTTCTTTTCTTTCTTTTCTTTCTTTCTCTCCACATCCAACACTCTCTATAAATCCCACTAAGTGTAAAGCCTCATAAATCAATTTCTAAAAGCCAAATGACCAAAATGCCCTTCCTATTAATTCTCAATCCATTTGTCCAAATAGGGCCGTTTTAGTCATTTTATCCAATTCCCGCTAATCCTCAAGTGTCCCTAATATTTTCCCGTTGCTTTCCAACACTCGATTAACCACCAAATAAATATTCCCCATCATCAAAATAAATCTCAATCTATTGTCTGAATTCCTGTTCATACCCCCAGGCTCGCCCCGAGCTGGGTATAAATTCCTGTCAACACTTTCCGCTAGCCTGCTCACTGGGATCGCCTCGAGTCACAAAGCACAGATACATCCACATACCACTGTGGCCTCAACAATCAACACATATCGATACAGTTACGCCCAATCATGGCCAAAATTACAATTATGCCCTTCTAACACGATCCGGGCCTACATGCACACTAACTTACATAGCCATGCATCTCAGATAAACAAATAGTCATATAACATGCTTTAAATCATAACCATGCATTTAAATAATTAAAATCACACATAAATCCCATCATGCCCTCCTGGCACGCTAATCAAGGCCCTTAAGCCTTATTAGCGAATTTGGGTCGTTACAACTATCCCCTCCTCATAAAAATTTCGTCCTCGAAATTTATCCAACATATCAGTCTGTAAACCCGCAACTCTGACCATACTTCCAAGGTCCACCGCCTTTACTTTACTTTTCAACCACACTCTTACAAGAGTAACAATTTTGCCCCACAAGATCTTGTCTAATAGCCATACTCTCGATAGCCTCTCGTTACACCGCAACCCTGCCGAAGCCCAGGGTCTGCCTAGGTTACAATGACCAATTCACTGTCTTATTCTTGATTCCAGAGATACTCAAAAGTCATCACCTCTACTAGGTGGGTTCAGCTTGTAGGCCCCGCCGGCCTAACCCTTAGTACAACTTCTGAATTTCATGTTGAAATAGGAGTCAGAACTCTCCCTTCTTTCTCTGAACACCTTACAGATCCTCGTCTGTTATTACGCAGAGACGCAACTCTTTCCTTCCGGAACTTTATTTCCTCAACATTTAACAATTTACCAGCTCTTTATTCTTTCAAATAGGCAGACACCCCTGCCTTGAGAAGTTTCAACGACCTCTTTGGCTTTCTCTCTGAACTAAAGCCAAACCGCAGTATTCACTACCCTTCACCTCTTACCAAGCCCTATGTCGCGTTACATGAACAAGACACCAATAACTGCCACCACGACTAACTCGTCAGGGATAACGTTTCCCTTAAAATCTCAAGTTTTCGCATACTCAGCGCTCGATTCAGTTGATATCTGATAAACTTTCAGACTGCCATTCCACTTGCAATCCACTGGTAACCCCAGATTCCTGCTCTGTTCTTTTCGTCCTCTAGGCCCATTCCAAAATTTAAACTACTAAAGGGTCTCAATTCGATATCATCGACGCTCCATCCTGAAACCAGTTCACTCGACCCAATCAACATTAACTCACACGACCGAGTTAAAACTCTTCATGTCTAAATACCTTACTTAAGGTCTAATGTGGTCTATCCCCATGATACACTACCACATCACCTAAACGCTGTCACCCGCTCAGCCCTCCCGGTACAACGTACCCTAGGAGGTGGAATGATGTCATTCAGAATCCTCATCCAAAACCATATCCTGCCTGGATCCTTCACTCGATCCTGGTACCCTACTGTAACACCATGACAGGGTCCTTCCCTGTTTCAACTCAAGCCAACACTTCAGATTCCATAGCTCAGTGGCACTCACCAGCTAACCCTTACCTATTGACATTATGCCGGTCTCAGTCGTTGCCTTATATCCTCCATCACAATCTATGGCGTTATTCCCTGACTGATACACACCTCACAGCTAGGAGCTCCGCCTCCAATTATATCTCCCCTCGCTCAATCGAGGATTTCCAGCACTGGTCGTCCGTCTGCTACTTTTCACCGCATCTGGGTCTCAACGTTAACCTTCTTACTAATACCCAACACTCAAGTACCTCATCATAGACTAAGTCCTTTATGCCACCACTCTTAACTTAGCCATAACACACACACATTCCAGCATTCCCAGATATTAATCAATTCTTACCTTGTCTTCTGAATTTCTTTCTGATTCGACACACTCAGTCCGTCTAACCTCAAGTTTTACTGTTCTCCTCATCTCTGATGTAGTTGTCCTCGGAGATGCTTGTGCAATAGATGACGCGCTTACCAATCTTGTTATGCTTTCAATTCTTCAGACGCTCATCATTAGCTTCTTTGCGGCTTCAGATCAATTCTTCTCTTACCTGTCCTTTCTTCTTGCAGCCGTAATCTGAGAACTCCTAACGACATCCAAACTAACACTTCGTAGAACCTTACCTGTGACTTCGCCTTCTGGGCACAAACGTCTTTCGCATAGTCACTTGCTCACCATTTCTGTCTGGGAGTAATCCATATGTACTGCTCGTGAACTTGAAGGGAACTTGCCCACACCGTTCATGCATTCTCTGTCTAAAGAACTTACCTGTGCTGCTGCAGCTTGAACCGTTCCAGAATCCTTGTTACCAATTCCTCACACCCTGCTCGGTGCAACCTAATCAATTCACGAAAAGTCTTTATCCTTGGTTTCCAACTGGCAATAACCAGGTTGTAGATCAACTCTTGGGGACATCGTCCCATCTTGTATCCAACATTGTACTTTTCGTCCTAACCCGACGATACTAGCAATCTCCGCAGTATAACACTCTGGCTAATCCAAGATCAAATTTCTTCGATTGCTTCAATAGACTTTCTGTCGGCCAAAACCGTCTTCTACAACATCCCTTATACCAACCTATCTGTAGTCTGACCTTGAAGTATTTCCTAAATCTTTCTTTGCATACCCACATAATTTTCCCACTGGTCAGCTCTGTCTCCTTTACATACTCCAGATGATATCCTCAACAATCCATCCGCCAGAGTTTCTAATTCCTTCTCAATAAGTATTACTGTCCTCGGCCTCTCAAATGGCACCTTTGAGGCAACCTCTCTATGTCCATCTCCCTCGCGGAACATTCTCAACACCGAGCCCTTCTAGTTCGATACATGACCAAAGCATAAGCTCGTCAGTTAAATACTCACCCTTGAGGACTCAGCCTCGAACTTCGAATGTATCGGTGCATTCCAGTTCTCCATTCCCTCACCATGGAAATCCATCCCAACATCTCGAGTCATTCTACGTAGAAGTCATGTCCTCACCTGACCTCCTCTCAGGTGGCATCCTCTCCCCCAAGCGCATACTAACTAACCTCCTTGGTTCCTGTCGCCAGCTCGACAACCACCTTAGCAATCAAGCTTCTTTCAAATCTCAAATTAGGTGCCCAAGCACTGTCTGGGGTCCTTCTATCTCAACAATCGTGAATCCAACCTTGCTGCGTTCTATCAAATAACAGTACCATCCTTTCACCCAGACCTCTCCCCTTTCTTGGCAATTCCAGAAGCCACAACCCTATCTGGGGTTCTTTTAACTTGATTGTCCCGAATCTATCTTTACTAATTCCATCAAAGGAAGCACTGCCCTTGCGGCTCTAGCACTCATGTTCTAATCATCAACCATCAGTTCCTCGACATCATGGCCCTCTCTGCCATCCACATACAGACGATAGCCTCATACCTCAGCGCAGCCCAAATACCTTAGACTATTCCCGATCTCAAATCCTTAAATGGGTCGCCATCAATTCAGGATACATCCATCAGTATAACTTTCCGAAATGAATTACCCAAATCACCACACCCATCGATCTACGCTGTTGTTACCCCCAACAGTCCAAACCAAACTTATAAGTCCACCAGTCTCCACAGTTCAAATCATGTCTTTAAAATCTCTTCTAACCATTCATCATCTAGGTTCTTTCTAACCCAATAAGCCAGTACCTCAGCCCGAGTACCAATTCCAGGCATCCCTCTACCTCAACATTTAACATAACCCTCTAATCAGGATCTCTCGTCCTCTTAACCAAGGGTGGAATTAACTCAGCTCACCTATTGATAAATTCCTTGTCAGCTCGTACCTTCCTCAACTCTAGAGGATAACATCCTATACGCCTTTCATATAGTACCCTTATCTGTCCATACCTCACAGTAAACCATCACCGGTAACCTTACTGTTAAAACATCTAATTCAACCATCTCCCCAGAGAATCCGCTGTTCTTCTATCCCATCTCAACTAACAAACTCCACAGCTAACTCACACACTAGTGACCCTTTGATGCTGCTCTCAGGGATAACTGGAGATCTCAACTCCAACTTACATCTAGAAACCCCTTTTTCAACACAATATCAGGTCCCCAAACCCTTCTAGGAACCGACAACTCGAGTTCATCTGTCAAAACCGACCAACTCCTGAACTCTGTGGTTCCTACTCTGAACCAAACCACCACTAGGTCCAAATATCCACAGGTATAATGCACACACAAGCATATACTAGTTCAAATCCACAATGATATACATTTAGCTACCAGATTTAACATCACTAAGTATATCCATGCTCATCATGCTTCATACAAGCTAATAAACAGATATAACATATGAATTTAATTCAGAAAACTAACCACATACGCTCAATATGCGAACCATTATGCCAATTTTCATCCACATGCATAATAATGTTATTTAGCACACATTGATCTCAACATGCAACAGTCAAGGGCCAGGCCCTATCAGTATCTCATGCATATGTCATCTCATTCCTCATGCTCCATATAAATAAGCAGGCAAGCAGGGCATTCAACATATATTCAGACATGTCAATTAATCATACTAACCAACCCTGAGTCGAGCTTGTCACTGACAGCGAGCGTACATGTTCGATCGATCTCCAGAACCAATAAACCTTGGCTCGCTCTGATACCAAGTTGTAACGCCCTACTTCCTTAGAGCCGTTACTAAGTGAGTTTTTAAGACAAAACAATGTGCAATGAACTCGCTAACCGAGGTTTTGAAACAAAAGTGTGACTAATTAAAAGTTAAGGCTGTAATCTTTGAAAATGCGTCGTTTCATTAAAACTTCTATTATTAAACATTTGGGATCCCAAAATAAGGTTTGAAAACTAATTACATTTTTGAAATAAGGTTACAGTTAAGAAATCATAAAATCATAGATTATTACAGCCATTTTCGAATAAACCCCCAACCAAAGCAGTCGGGCAGGCCGAACATGTACGCGCCGCTTCACGCTCTCCGTACTCATGGTTGGTTGATTCAGTCATTGCCCTTACCTGCAACACAGAGCACCCGTGAGCCGAAGCCCAGCAAGAAAACTCATGCAGAACATAACATATGCAATGTATACAGTTATCATAACAGATAATCCACAAATAAACAAGTCAATCATTAGACTAAGCAAACACGGCCAAGCCGCCCCAGAGCCTTACCGAAGCCTGGGGTATCGGTTCTCACCGCGAGGATAACTCATGTATCCCTTGGGTCCCACCCTGAATATATCATAACACATGTATCCACCGGGCCCCGCCCTGACTATAGCATCCCATGTGCTAGGTGTTAGTTTCGGCCCACGGCCGCCCCGGCTTACGCCGTACTCGGCCCACGGCCGCCCCGGCTTACGCCGTACTCGGCCCACGGCCGCCCCGGCTTACGCCGTACTCGGCCCACGGCCGCCCCGGCTTACGCCGTACTCGGCCCACGGCCGCCCCGGCTTACGCCGTACTCGGCCCTTGCCGCTCATTTCATCATAATCACACATATAGTACATTTGAAATAATCATTCACACACATCATGATTCATTTAAGGTTTAAACATTTGCACATAATACAATCTGGGGCCATGCCCTAACCTCGGGTGTTATAGTTTTCTTACCTTTCCAATCAATAGCTTAGATCACCTGACTCCTTGAGCACGATCCCACCCGAGCCTTAGCGCACACCTAGGCACAAACATAGGTCAAAGTCAACACCGAACCCCAAGTCCGAATACCTAGCCTCGGGACCAATCCCGAGCCCCCGGGAAGTCCCAAATCCCCAAAACAAAGTGGCGGAAACAAGCCCCGAACCCTAGGTCAAAATCCATCATCAAAACTCAAAAATTCCCCTCTGTGAACAGTGCAGCGCTACAGCGCTCTAAAGAGGGCGCTGTAGCGCTACAAGCAGAATGCACCCCCCCAGAAACAGGGACTAGCGCTACAGCGCCCACTGACTAGCGCTGTAGCGCTAGTTGCAGCCCAGAAATCCCAAAATCGCATTTCTGCGATTTCTTTCACCCAATCTCAAACCAAACTTCCCCAAATCTTTACCAAACTCAAAATCAAGCTTATGAACACTCTCCATTCATCCCAAGCATCCCAAATCCTCAAATCCCAAGATCATTTATCCCAAATCTCAAAATCTACCATGAACAACCCTAAACCAGAAATTCATGCAAACCACAAAGATAAAGTCTTAGAAATCATACCATTGCTGCAAATTTCGACCTTGAATCAACCCTAAGCCTCCTTAGCTTGCTCTCCCTCAAAGCTTGCCCAGAAATCCCTAAAATTCCCATCAACTCAGCTCAAAACACAGCTTAAACCATCAAAACCCTTAAAACCGAAAATCTCTAAAACTTACCTCAAACATTGATGTGTTCTTGCCAAATCTTCAAGTCTAACCCAAGATCCTTGATGCTCAGCCTATCCTTGCTCTCCACTAAGCTTTGCCCCAAGAAAAATGGAGTGGAATGGTGCAAAAATGCACAAACCGACCCTTTGGAAAACCCACCTGTTTTTTTTTCCCTCTTCTCTTTCTTTCCTTTTCCTTCTTTTCTTTCTTTTCTTTCTTTCTCTCCACATCCAACACTCTCTATAAATCCCACTAAGTGTAAAGCCTCATAAATCAATTTCTAAAAGCCAAATGACCAAAATGCCCTTCCTATTAATTCTCAATCCATTTGTCCAAATAGGGCCGTTTTAGTCATTTTATCCAATTCCCGCTAATCCTCAAGTGTCCCTAATATTTTCCCGTTGCTTTCCAACACTCGATTAACCACCAAATAAATATTCCCCATCATCAAAATAAATCTCAATCTATTGTCTGAATTCCTGTTCATACCCCCAGGCTCGCCCCGAGCTGGGTATAAATTCCTGTCAACACTTTCCGCTAGCCTGCTCACTGGGATCGCCTCGAGTCACAAAGCACAGATACATCCACATACCACTGTGGCCTCAACAATCAACACATATCGATACAGTTACGCCCAATCATGGCCAAAATTACAATTATGCCCTTCTAACACGATCCGGGCCTACATGCACACTAACTTACATAGCCATGCATCTCAGATAAACAAATAGTCATATAACATGCTTTAAATCATAACCATGCATTTAAATAATTAAAATCACACATAAATCCCATCATGCCCTCCTGGCACGCTAATCAAGGCCCTTAAGCCTTATTAGCGAATTTGGGTCGTTACACAAAAGTTTGCAACTCATTCACCAGTTAGGTCATGTTGTACTCCAACTTGTTCATAACATAGTTGGTAGTGAATGTCGCAAAAGTTGTTGTGAGAGATTCAAGTATCACACTTACTTGAGTTCTCTCATCAATGGTTGCACCATGGATTTCTACATCATGCAATATTTTTATCATGTCTAGGACATGTTCTCTGACAGAAACATTTTTCTTCATTTTCATATTCATGAAGCTTCTAGTAGCATCATGTCTACACTATCAGACTGCTGGCCAAACATGCCTTATAGAGATTCCAAAATCTCATAAGTTGTTTCAATAGTTTCAAAATTCTTTATAAGCACATCGCTCATACTAGCAAGCATATAACATTTGGCCTTATTGTTAGATAAGATCCAATTGTCGTAATTTTCTTGAGCAGTTTTGGTAGTAGTGAGAGTATGAACCTTAGGGAATTCCTCATTTAGGACAAACATGTGGTTTTCACATATCAAAACTGTAACGACCCGAATTTGCTAATCGGGCTTAGGGCCTTGATTAGTGTGCCTGGAGGGCAATAAGTAATTTAATATGCTTATATGTGGATTTATGTGTATATATGATTATGATGCATGTTTAGTTAAGTTAAATATGCATGTGGACCCCATCTAGATATTAGGGGTATAAATGTGGTAAATGTTATATATATGTGATATGTCTGTGCAGCACGATCAGAGACAGTCCTAGGGAGCGCTTAGCCAGAGAGTCACAATGGGGTTGAGACTCGGACTCGGGGTGAGTCGAGGGGTAATTTGGGTACTAGGTGTTATGGGATTATCGGGACATGACGATAAATATTTGGAGATATATTTGAGGATAGAATGTCTAGGCGGGAATATTTGGGAAATTTACCATTTTGCCCTCGGGGACGTTTTGGTACCCCGAGCCTTGAGGTAACCCTTTAGACTTAAGTCAAATAAAACAAAAAGGGGAAATATTTAGAAGCTTTAGAAACCGACCCACTCTCTTTTCTTTCAGCTAAGGGTAGTTTTATCTCTTCCTTCCTCATTCACTCTCTAAGATAAACACAAGGAAAACTAAGGGAATCAACTTGAAGGTCTAGGGGAATTCAACTGTGATATTATAGGAGCTTGAAGCTTAAGGCTTGAGGATCAACCCAGGGACTAAGTTCTGCAAGGTAAGCTCTAATTACTAAGGTTTAGTCTTAATTTCTGTTGGTTATGGGGGATTGCATGCTGGCTAAGCTTGATTTATCTTTGGGTGTTCTAGCTGAGTTTTGGAGCTAATCTTAATGGGGTCTTGATGTTGTTTTTGAGCTGGAATAACTGTGTTGCATATCTGGGAATGTTAGTCAAGTTTTAGGATGAATTGGCTTGAGGAAAGGTTTAGGAAATGGTGTGAAAATCTGGGTTCGGTGGGGAGCGTCGCGACCCTAGGAGGGGTGCGCCGCGGCTCGTGTGCATGCATGGCCATGGGAGGCCGAGAGGTTCATGCGCGCCGCAGCCCGTGTGGGGGTCAGTGTGGTGCTAGCCTCTGTTTCAAGGCAAGCCGCGACTATTGTGGGTGGGGCCGTGACCCTTAGTGCCAATCTGAGTTTTTAAGGGTATTTAGGCTTGGGAACTCAAGGGGTAAGGCTCGGGATGGATTTTATCTCCTGGATTGATATAATTCAAGGTCCCAGAGGTTAGGGTTATGGCTCGAAGTTGTTTAGTGGATTAGAATTTGATGGATGGACATTGTTAATGTGTTGTGACTAGGGTTTCGGCGAGGCTCGCATTAGAGGACTGTGCTCGGGGCATCGGTGCTCAGAAAGCTCGGAACTCAAGTAAGAAAACCCTTGTTCCCATAGAGCTTGTGTGCAGGGCTGAGCCCAATGTATTTGAATAGAATTGATATGCAGGGCCGAGCCCAATATGTTAAAACTACTGGGCGTAGCCTTTTAGCTGACTATGCTAGAATTCTATACTTGCTTGCTATGCTATATGTATTGTGATGTGAATTGGAAAGAGCTGGGAAAGGTGTAGACCGAGAACGACAAGGGGCCGAGAGCAGCGTTGAGCACGTGGGGTGCGAGTTGCTAGGGCGAGTCCCTAGAAGGATACCGGGGTTATCCTCACGGCGTGGTCTGCGAACCCAGGGCTTGGTAAACGCCTACGACGGCTAGGCCATATGTGTTTAGCCATTGGTGGCCTGTTTATATGCTTGATATATGTGTTGCACATGTTATCTGTTTGTGGGTTTTCTTGCTGGGCTTCGGCTCACAGATGCTCTGTGGTGCAGGTAAAGGTAAAGAGAAGATCAACCAACCATGAGTGCAGCAGGCGTGAGGCAGCGTGTACATGTTTGGCCAGCCTGGCTGCCACAGCCAGAGGATTTTGGGAGATGCTTGTAAATGAACATAGAATTTGTCGTTTAGGCGACTTTGTACAGTTTTTATGTTGTAAATATTTCTAAACTGTATTTTGGGATCCCAGGTGTCAAACTTTTACGATTTTCAATGATATGGAGTTAATTCTATATTTTTCCTCTGTTTATGGCTTAATTACACTGTTTGATTTAAAACCTCGATTAGCGAGTTGAAAGCACGTTTTTAAACTCACTTAGAAACAGCTCTAAGGAGGTAGGGCGTTACAAAAACAATGTTCATGTTCAATCTCCATTTCATGTAGTTATCACTAGTCAATTTCTCATTAGCAAGTAAAGTAGTACAGTGTTTGGATTGGACATATTGCTAAAAAATTTATAAATAAAATATAATTAATTAATGCATATAATAAATATCAGTGTATATTTGGAATAGTAAACATGATGCAGGTATGCAACACATAAAATAACACAAAAAAATTAGTTACTAATCCATAATAGATTAATTTGAAAATTAATGGACCGGTCGTGGGGTAGGTTAGAATAATTACAAATTAACCTTGAGACAAGATCTCAACTCCATAAGTGAAAACTTAAAAAACTCTTTTTTCTCTTTTGACTAATGAATTACCGTTAGTTTGGTCAAGATGTACTAGCCGTGCTTGAAAGTCTAGATACATCTTTAGAGTGTAACCCATTATTTTTTGATTGATGACTTAACTCAAGAGTGTGTCTTAGGGTCAGTCAAACTTGAAATACACCATTAATCTTATTCTCGTATAAGAAGTCAACCTTGAGATAAAATAAACATATTCGGAAGTCTTTCCTTAGGGAGGCCGCAAATGGAGGCGACACGAGGCCCTTCCTATGCCTTTTGTTGTTCAACCAATAATGGAGACCATGAGACTTATTGTCATAATTCCCTCTCCCACTCTCTATTTTAAAAGAATATGTTTTTCTCAAAATAAATATTTTTTAATTTAATTGTAAAACTAATTAAATTAATTTTACCAAATTATATTCTAATAAATACTAATCCAATTATGAAAAATAATTAATCGTGTCCTGAATTAATATTATTTTTCTTTTTAAGTACAATACCATTTAATTTAATAAAATCTTTTTATTAAATAAGAAAATAAACAACTTTTAAATACTATTTACCATCTTAACTAATTTAAGACAAAATTAATTATATGAGTTATCAAATAAAAACATATGATCAATCCTAAGCATGTTTCTAAAAAAATAGATGCATGCTTAATATGTACTATGTGGGTAATATGTATGGCATGTTATACTGCATGATAAAGTATTAAACAATTTAATCACATTCAAGCAAATAAATAAATGCGGATTTGGTGCTTTGGGTATTTCTAGACTTTGTCTTTAATTATCATTTATTTTATTATTATTAAGACTAACTAAGGCATAATGAAAAGCAACTCCTTTGATCTTTAACCTTCTCTTTTATTCTTTGGGTCATTGTCATTTTAATTTTGAATTAAAAATAAATTTTTAATTATCTTAAACAATTTTAGGAATAATTAAACATGAGTTTTTAATACCCAATTTGAATTTGAGCTTTTAAAAAATTAATTCAAAATAAAACAATTTTTAATTAGGGATTTAAATTTGAAATAAAAACCCCAATGGATAACTACTTTGGTGCTTGGCCAGCCCTAGGGGCAGGCTCACAAGCTTTGGGCGGTGGCTGCGCGGACTGGGGCGCAGGGGGGCGTGTGGACTCAGGCACAGGGGGAGACTTAGGTTAAGTTAAATAAAACAAAGTTTAGGAAGCTAGTGGAGACTTAGAAACCGACATTCACCTTTCCTTCCTAGCTGTAGATAGTTTCTAATCTCTCTCTCTTTCACTCTCTAAGACAAACTCAAGGGAATTAAGCTTTGGGTGGCCATTAGCCAAGAACTAAGGATTTAAGCTGAGTTTGGGATTTAGAGAATCTGCACAGAAGTATAATTCATCCAGGTAAGGTTTTATATTGAAGTTGCATGTGGGCTAAGTTTGAATTGGGATTTGATTGTTAGGCTGAGTTTTGGGGGCTGGTTCTTGATAGGTTTTGATGTTAAAACTAGGCTAGAACCTTTGTGATAATTATCTAGGTTTTCTAGTTTGGTTTTGGGTGAATTGGTTTGTAGAAAATGCCGGAAAAGGATGAAGATTTCTGGGTTGGAGGCTAGGGCCGCAGCCCTAGGAGGGGCATGCCGCGGCCTGTGTGCGCGCGCAGCCATGGGAGGCCGAGAAGCTTGAGGCGCGCCGTGGCGCTTGGTGATGCACGCCGTGGCCCGTGCGTTCTTCAATGAAGTGCTAGCCTCTGTTTCGAGGCTAGCCGCGACGCTTGTGGGTAGGGCCACGACTCTTAGTGCCAGTTTGAGTTTTTAAGTGTGTCTAGGGTTGGGAACTCAATGGTTAAGGTTCATAATGGATTTTATCACCCAAATTGATAGAATTCAAGGTCCTGGATGTTAGAGTCATGATTCAGAGTTACTTAATGGACTAGAACTTGATGGATGAGTATTGTTGATGTGTTGTGACTAGGGTTCGGCAAGGCTCAAGTTAAGGGACTGTGCTCGGGATATCGGTGCTTGGGAAGCTCGGGATGAAGGTAAGAAAACCCTTGTTCCCATAGAGCTTGTATGCAGGGCTGAGCCCAATATGTTTGAATTGCAGGGTGTAGCCCTTTGATTGAATTGTTAGTGTTCAGTATATGTTTATTATGCTATGAATACAATTATGTGAAAGATCGGCAAGAGCCGGGAACGGTGTAGGCCGAGGTCGACAGAGGCCGGCAACGGTGTTGGGCACGTTGAGTGCAAGGTCGAGTATGGCAAGGGGCTGGGAGCAGTATTGAGCACGTGGAGTGCGAGCTGCCAGGGCGGGACCCTAAAGGATACCTAGGATATCCTCACGGTGTGGACTGCAAACCTAGGGCCTGGTAAAGCGCCTGGGTTAGCTTGGCCGTATGTGTTTAGCCTTTTGATGGCTTGTTTATATGCTATGTGTTGATTTTTGCTTATGTTATCTGTTTGTGTGTTTTCTTGCTGGGCTTCGGCTCACGGATGCTCTGTGGTGCAGGTAAGGGCAAGGTGAAGGTCAACCAACCTTGAGTGTAGCAAGCATGAGGCGGCGTGTACATGTTTGGTCTGCCTGGCTGGCACGGCCAGTGGGTTTTGGGAGATGGTTGTAATAAAACCTATATTTTGTCGTTTAGCTGACTTGGTTGTATTTATTTGTTGTAAATATTTCTAAACAGTATTTTGGGATCCCAAGTGTTAAACTTTTATGATTTTCAATGGAATAGAGTTATTTCTAAAGTTTTTACTCTGATTATGGCTTAAGTACACTTTTGCTTTAAAAACCTCGATTAGCGAGTGATTGCACTTTTTAAACTCACTTAGTAATGGCTCTAAGGTTGTAGGGCGTTACATGACACAACCCTAGAGGTATCCACAATGTTCGCTAGGAATCCTATGCAGCCTTCCGGCATCAGGTCCCTGGCATTCAGTGCTGAAATCATAGGTACTTGTGGTCCACTAACTGTCCCCACAAATACAAAGGGTACCTCCCCTACTGGTTCAAAAGTCACCATCCTGTGCTTGCAATCAATCGTCGCCCCATACTTTGATAACCAATCCATCCCTAGGATCATATCGAAGTCATCCATCACCAACTCAACCAGATCAACAGACAACTCTCTACCATCTATCTCTACTGGCAATGCTCTAATCCACCTCCTAGAGACTACCAGTTCTCCAGCTGGCAACAAAGTCTGAAAACCCCTAGCATACGAATCACTAGGTTTACACAGCTGATCTATCACTCTAGCAGACACAAATGAATGAGTAGCTCCCAAATTAATCAATGTAGTATAATAAGAACCAGCACTAGAAATCTGACCTGTCACAACCGAGGGGCTAGCCTCCGCCTCAGTCTGTGTCAAGGTGAATACTTTGGCAGGAGCGAGATTGTCCCCCTGCTTCATCTCCTCTTTCCTGGCTTGCAGGCAATCCTTCTTCAAATGACTGACACTCCCACAGATAAAGTAGGCCCTGATCCTGTACTCTCCCTGATGTCATCGTCTACATCAAGGACACACTGGAAAACTCCTCTAGTTGTCACCCCCGTCCTGACGGCCAGTAAAAGCACACCGTGCCCTCCTATCCAAACTAGGGGAACAAAAGAATCTGGGGCTTTTCTCTTCTGCTCACTGGGGCCCCTACCCCGGCTGGATCCAGTTAAAGGATGCACTGTCCTCCTTGCATCGTGCCTAGCAGCGCCCTCTCTCCAAATCTAATCCTCTCTTACAAAGGTTCCCACCTATTCTCCATAACAATCTGAACCGGCACTGATGCAACAGCCTGCTGAACTAACAACCCAGTGGCCTGAGGAGGGGCCTGTTGCCTCAGCTGTCAAAGTTCTTCCTCTGTTCGATGCAGTCTGGCTTCCATCTCGGCAAACAACTATTGCCATTTCTGTGGGGCAGGTGGAGGGTCCTGACCCTGGTTGTCATCCTCGGTCCTATTGCCACGGAGTCCAGATGATTGTCGAGGCATCTAAAAAATATGCCTGCAATCAATGACGTTGCTCATCAAGCATGATAACAACATCCAAAACCACCTCCCAATTCACATCACCCAACCATAATAGCAATCCACAATGCACAAATAGCATACAACACTCAACGGGCCATGCCCTAGCATCATGCATATGTTAACTCATTAATCATGCTCTATATAAAATAATGAGGCAAGCAGGGCATCTAAACACATAGTCAAACAAATAATTCAATCTTTACCAACCAGCCCTGAGTCGAGCATGTCACTGACAGTGAGCGTACGTGTTCGGTCAATCTCCCGGAACCATATACTTTGGCTCACTCTGATACCAAGTTGTGACACCCTACTTCCTTAGAGTTGTTACTAAGTGAGTTTAAAACGTGCAATTAACTTGCTAATCGAGGTTTGAGGTTAAAAGTGTAGCTAAACTGCAATAAAAGTCACATAATTTGAAAATGTAATCATTCACTGAAAACTACAAAGTGTTATACATTTCGGATCCCAAAATACTGTTGAGAAATATTTACAATTTAAAATATGATTAAGGTCGACTAAACGACAAAATTCGGAGTAATACAAACGTCTCCCAAAAATACCCCTGGACGTGGAAGCCAGGCAGGCCGAACATGTACACGCCGCTTCACGCTCTCCATAATCATGGTTAGTCAACCTTTCCATTGCCCTTACCTGCACCATA
Organism: Humulus lupulus; assembly: GCF_963169125.1. NCBI lineage: Eukaryota > Viridiplantae > Streptophyta > Magnoliopsida > Rosales > Cannabaceae > Humulus > Humulus lupulus. Next base: position 173,863,280 of record NC_084802.1, on the reverse strand, counting down.
GAGCACCTGCGAGCCGAAGCCCAGCAAGAATACTCCTCACAAGCAATCCACATATGCATAACTATCGAACATCATATAATAAAGCCACCAACAGGCTAAACACATAACGACCATGTCGTCCCAGGCGCTTTACCAGGCCCTGGGTTCGCGGTCTATACCGTGTGGATATCCCAGGTATCCAAGAAGGGTCTCACCCTAGCAACTCGCACTCCGCGTGCTTAACACCGCTCCCGGCTCCTTGCTGTACTCGGCCTTGCCATTCTCGGCCTTTGTCATTCCCGACCCTTGCCATTCTCGACCTTCATCATTCCCGGCCCTTCCCGTTCTCGGCCTTCGTCATTCCCGGCCCTTGTCGTTCATTCACAAATATGCACACATAACATAATTTAACAAATACTTTAAACATAAATAAACATAATCAATGAGGCTACGTCCTGCAACATAATCACACAGGGTCGTGCCCTGAAACACAAACTATAGGGCCACGCCCTGCTCTATGGGTACAATAGTTTCCTTACCTGTGTCCCAAGCTATCCGAGCACTACGATCATGAGCACAGTCCTCTATTCTGAGCCTTGAAGAATATCCTAGTCACAATGCCAGAATAAATTCAAATATCAAGTTCTAACTCGTTAAATAGTTTGGAGACATATTTCTAACCTCCAGGACCTTGGTTTCTACCAAACTGGGTAGTAGAAACCTTCCCGAGCCCTAACGTTCAAGTTCCCAAGCTAAAAACCCTCAATTTGCAAAAATTCCACTTTTGGGCCGCGGCCCAGCCCCCCTTAAGCGCCGCAGTGCGCCCCAAAACATAGGCAAAATGCCTCACATCTGATAGACTAGGGTCGCGGTGCCCAAACCTTGCGCCGCGGCGCCTGAGAAATTCTTCGAGTTGTAAACGCAAGCGGGCCACGGCACTGATGAACAGGGCTGCGACGTGAGCCTAAAACCCAGAAAATCCCATGCAATTCTACGAGCCAACTCCTTAGAAATCTACCCAAATCAATACTTAATACCCAAAGTTATCCCTAGAATTCATATCCAAACAATATCAACAAAATAACCACCTCAAGATTTATCCCAAACACTTCAATTCCACCACCTAGGTTCCAACTTCCAAACTCTAAAAAAACAGAGAAAATTACACAGAAATCAAGTTTAGACCTTTACCTTTGTATTAGTTTCGCCCTAAGCTTAACTCCAATTTCTCCAACTTCAATTCTCCTCAAGCTCAGCTAACATTTAGCTTTGAACTCCCATGGTTGCAATCCTCTAAAATCCTTAGCCATCAAAGAGAGAAAAAATCAATTTTTAAGAGAGAAAAACAGTGAGTCTAGCTGAGAGTTTTTATTTTCCTTCTTTCTCTGAGTTCTAGTAACCCCTCAAGACTACTCAGCCCATCTAACCCATGCATATCCTCACCAAAAGATCCATTTTCCCCTCTTTCTAATAAGACTCCCACACTAGCCTCAAGGGCAATTCCGTCCTTTGCCTTATTCCGCTAACTCCTCAAGTGAACCTACAAATCCCCATTTAATCCTGACATATCTCAATCATTACTAAACTACTACCTGTTACTCAATAATTCCCAAACTCATTTGACGTTCCCAAAATACCCCTAGGCTCCTCCTGAGCCGGGTATTTGACCGCGTTGTGACTCTCTAGCAAAACCGCTCCCTAGGACTGTCTCGGATCGTTCATCTCAAATGTATCACCACTCACACGTGGTAAAAATCACAATAATCACTAATATCGCATTTATGACCTCAATGGTCTAAAATTACAAACATGCCCCTAATAACCAAATGGGGCCCACATGCATATTTAATTCACCTAAACATGCATTTCTAATCACATAGTCATCAAATTCACATATTTAATATAATAATCAATTATTTCCCTCCAGGCACGCTAATCAAGGCCCTAAGCCTTATTAGCAAATTTGGGACGCTACAATTTTACCCTCGGGGATGTTTTCTATACCCAAGCCTTGAGTTTTATTTAAGGTTGCTTAAGCCTTAAGTAACCTGACAGAAATAGAAAACATGTTCGAACTTTCTCTCTCTCTCCCATTCTCCTTTTTGACACTCGATAGCTTTCTCGAAGGAAACTCGAGCTATAGGACTCGGATTCAATCAAGGTCAGAGTCATAACGATTCTAGGGAAGATTAGAAGCTTGATTGTCGAAGGATTTAGCTGGAAAACAACTTAATCAAAGGTAATTAAGCTTTGAATTTTTTATTTTCTGCTTCCTTAAGTTTCTTGAGTTTTGAATTGGATTTTACGGTTTCGTGAGTTTTTGACCTACTGGAACCCCGGGTTTGGTTGACTGGGAGGTCTAGGGATGTTATGAGATTGAATGGGAGGTTTGGTACTGATTTGGGGAGAGTTTTGGAAGGATTTAGAGTTGTGCAATCTGCGTTCGCGGGGTCACGCTACGGCCTTATTTTTAGGGTGTCGCGGTCCTCCTAAACCCAGAGGTAAGGGGCGGTTTCCTAATGCAAAGTCGCGCCACGATGCGTGTTCAATGAGAGTAGAGGCTGGGGCCTCTGACTTGGGCAGGTCGAGGCTCAAAAGCTTGGGGTTGCGACGCTTAAGGGATTTTGGACCTTTGAAGGGTTTTGAGTGCGGGAACTTAAACCTAGGGGCTCAGGATCAATCCTACTACCTAGTTTAGTAGGATTAGACGTCTTGGATGCTAGGACTCAGTCAGGAAGCCTTTATTTACTCGTTTTTTAAGGGATTCTATACTTGGTTGTGACTAGGTTATCGCTTCAGGCTCGAGATCAGTATCGTGCTTGAGGGTCGTTGTTATTTTACATTACACTCAGACTTAAGGTAAGAAAACTGCACCCAATACATGATGTACATGATTAAGGCTTGACCCAGGTGTTGAATAAAGATTTAATTAGGCTTGGACACTTGTAAATGCGAATGATTATGATTATGCTTGTGATTATTGATTAACCATGTTGAATGCTCTATATCTAGATATTTGGTATATGATATATGCTTGTTCGCATTATCTAATTGAGAAAGCTTGACTTATGAGTCAAGAATGGTAATAGCACTGAGCGCTGGTTGAAAGGCATTGACTTATAAGTCAAGGGAGGCAATAGTGCGCTGAGCGCTAGTCGATATGGTTAGATCTAATTAGCAGCGCATCTTACGCTTGTCCGACCCAATGGTCGTGGAAAATTAAGCGTCAGGTACGCTGGGCCAACTCCAAGGCTGTTTATACAGAGGATAGAGCAATGGGCCCCGGGGTGACTTATTAGTCCCATATCCTAGGGCGTTGAGCCCTAGTATGATTTATTAATCAAGTAACTTGGGCAACGGGCCCCGATATGATTCAGTGATTATTTAATTAGGGCATATAGCCCCATATGACGTTGTAATCATTTATATGAATGGTATGAATGCATGAGTAGGGTTATTACTGCTAGGCATGGTTACTATGGTTTGGTAATGTATTATTAACTGATTCTGAGCATGTTTAAGTTTTCTTGATGGGTCTTGGCTCACGGGTGCTATGTGGTGCAGGTAAGGGGAAACAGAAGTTGGACCAGCCATAAGTTAGTGAGCTTAGGCGGTGACATGTACATATACAGCCGCTTGACCACCAAGGCCAAGGTTTCTCAGAGGTACTAGGGTTATACCGTATTTTTGTCGCTTAGGTCTGTAGGTTGTAACTTTTGAGTTGTAATTACCCTTTTGGAACTGTAAACAACTTTGTAAATGTTTATTATGGGATCCCATGTACAACTTAACATTTTAGTGAAATATCCATTCCTTTTGACCAAAATTTTTAACCTTGGATTTTTAATCACATTTAGATGCACGTTTATGGCCAAATGACTTATTTAGTGAGTTTAGCACTATTTAAAATATACAGTGTAATGGTCTTGGCTAACCAAGGCATTACAACTTGGTATAAGGTTAGGGGTTCCTGAAGATAGGTTGGGCAGGTACACTCGCCACTAAAGATAAGCCCGACTCTGGGTTTGGTAACTGTTTATGTGGTTATGTGTTTAATTGCTTAAATAGGATATAAATGCCTTATTAGGTAGCATGGGATATTTTGATAGGGCCTTGCCCTTGACTGTTGCATGACATAAAAGGATGTGCTTATTAGCACTGACATTGCTTGTGAATGCAAAGGAAACGCCCATTGGCATTGTTATATGGACATGTAGGTTAGGACATGCTCATTAGCATTGTCATAGATACATGTATGTCAGAAAATGTTTATTAACATTGATATTTTGTTATAAATTCTAGTAAATGCTTATAAGCACTGTTAAATGTTAAAGAAATACTCATTAGCAACATTATTGATTATGAATATTAGAATGTGCTTATTAGCATCATACTTGGATATGAACATGAATCAACATGCTTATTAGCATGACTATTGAATGTGAATAATTATTTTCTTGATCTTGGACCGTGAGGTGGCAAGAGGTTTAGTCATTACTACCTAACTGGCAGGATTGATTATTGCAGCAAGGAATAAGCTTGGAAGTATGCTTCCAAGGAAAATTGAATCATCAACTGGCCAGGAAGATTAGAGCCCTCTGCCAACTCCTAAGAAGTGGCAGAAAGTGCTTGTTGATTTGTAAGCCAGGTTATTGAGTTTGGAAGAAGAGATCCGCCTCTTGAGATAACAACAAGTTCCTGTAGGGAAAATTTGTCTAAAGGCACCACTTGTGATGGTGCCAACAATTGAGCAGCCGCCAGAGGCTTAGAATAGATGGGAACCTCTTTATGAAAGGTTTAGGAAACAACACCCTCTGGTTTTTTAGGGTAGTGTAGATCCAGAAAAGGCTGAGTAGTGGATGGGCATGGTTACCACCATCCTAGATTTTATGAGGGTGGTTGGTAATGAAAGGCATGTGCCACATACATGTTTCGAGAGGATGCCCAAATTTAGTGGGAAGTGATATCCCAGACCAGAAATGTTAATGCCCTAGAATGGGAAGAGACTAGTACTCTATTCAATGAAAAGTACTACAATGATGCCATTAGGATTGCAAAAGCTGAAGAGTTCAGCAGGTTACTTCAGGGCAACATTTCAGTGATCGATTATGCCTTGAAGTTGGACAGATTGGCAAATTTTTTCGAGGAATTGGTGCCCACTGATGGGACCAGAAGGGAGAGGTTTCTCCAGGGGCTACAGCCAATGATAGCCCGGGATGTTCGTATCATTACTGTGTCAGGAGGGACTACTTATGCACAGGTATTAGAGAAGGCCCTTACTACTGAGGGCACAGAGAATAAAATCTGGTGCGAGAATGCAGCCAGGAGTGATACTAGGAGGGCAAGACCTCCATTTATGAGCTCAAGTAGGGGCGGGGGCCCCAGTGATTAGAAAAGGAAGGCTCCTGATGCCTTTCCAGCTCCAGGCCCTAACAGGATACCACATGGTGTTCAGATAGGCCACCAGTGCGACAATGAGGGTTGGAGGACTTTTCCAGAGTGCGCCATATGTAAGAGGCGCCACATAGGGGAGTGTCAGGCAAAGGCCTACTTTTTATGCGAGATAGTGGGACACTTAAAGAAAGATTGCTTGAAGGCATGAAAGGAAGAACCAAGAAAGGTGGACAGCTCGACCCCAGCTCAAGTGTTCGCATTGACACAGGCAAAAGCTTAGGCTTGTCCCTCAGTAATCACATGTCAGCTTTTTAGTGTTGGAAACCCTTATACTATTTTGATAGAATCTAGTGCTACACATTCTTTTGTTGCTAGTAGAATTATTGATAGACTGTGTAGACCGTGTGATTATTGTGTTGTGGGGTTCGGGACCTTTTTGCCCACTGGATAGTTAGTTTTATCCAGGAGATGGGACAAATCGTTTCCAATGACAGTGGAGGGAAGATAGTTGATTTGATAGAGTTGGTTATGAACGACTTCGATATGATTCTGGGTATGGACTGGTTAGTGAAGTATGGGGCAACCGTAGACTGCAGGAGGAAAATGGTATCTTTTGAACCTGAGGGTGAGGATCCTTTTGTATTTGTTGGCACTTTGTATGGACCCCATGTACCTTTGATATCTATATTGAGGGCTAGAGATCTATTGCAAGGTGGTTGCATAGGATTCTTAGCCAGTGTGGAAGATACCACTCAGGTCGTGCCAGTGGGACCAAATGAGACTAGATTAGACTGTGAGTTTCTGGATGTGTTTCCAGAGGATTTGCTAGGGTTGCCACCACACAAAGAAATAGAATTTGTTATTGAAATGGCACCAGGGATAGAGCCAGTGTCTAGGGCGCCATACAGAATGGCCCCAACAGAGTTAAAAGAACTAAAGGTACAACGACAGGCTCTGTTAGACTTGAGTTTTATTAGACCTAGTTTCTCACCATGTGGTGCACCAGTCTTGTTTGTAAAGAAGAAATATGGTTCTCTAAGGATGTGTATAGACTACAGAGAATTGAACAATTTGACAATTAAGAGCAAGTATCCTTTGCCAAGAATATATGACTTGTTTGATCAATTGCAGGGTAAACTGGTATTCTCAAAGATAGATCTTCGATCTGGTTATCACCAGCTGATGATCAAGGAGGGAGATATACCAAAGACTGCCTTTCATACCATGTATGGACATTATGAGTTCTTAGTCATGCCCTTTGGGTTGACTAATGCCCCAGCTGCTTTTATGGATCTGATGAACATGGTGTTCAAAGATTATCTAGACTAGTTTGTGATTGTATTCATCGACGATATTCTAGTTTATTCTCAGTCAGAGTCAGAACTTGAGCAGCATCTCAGATTGATTCTACAGAGGCTGAGGGAACATAGACTATTTGCAAAGTTCACGGAGTGTGAGTTCTAATTACCTCAGGTGACTTTCCTTGGTCACATTGTTAGTACGGATGGGATCAAGGCGGACTCAGCCAAGATTGAGGCAGTCAGAGATTGGCCAAGGCCAAGGAACCCCTCATAGATCAGGAGTTTCCTTGGATTGGCAGGTTACTAGAGGCATTTTGTGGAAGGGTTCTCAAGGATTTCTACTCCATTGACTAAACTAACACGCAAGAATTAGAAGTTTTTGTGGTCAGATAAGTGTGAGAATAGCTTTCAGGAACTGAAGCACCAATTGATTACAGCTCCAGTTCTGAGTCTTCCAACAAGTCAAGAGAAGTTTTTGGTGTACAGCGATGCCTCACAATAGGGTTTGTGTTGTGTTCTTATGCAGTCGAGGAAGGTGATTGCCTATGCGTCTCGCCAGTTGAAAGAGTATGAACAGAGATATCCCACTCATGATCTGGAATTGGCAGCAGTGGTCTTTGTATTAAAGGTATGGAGGCATTACCTCTATGGGGAGAAGTGTGAGATATACACTGACCACAAGAGCTTGAAGTACTTTTTCACACAGAAAGATCTGAACATTAGACAGAGGCGATGGCTGGAGTTGGTGAAGGATTATGATTGTGAAATCCTGTATCACCCAGGGAAGACCAACGTGGTGGTAGATTCCTTAAGCCAAAAGTTTCTAGGACAGTTATACAGTGCTAGACATATATCCATGAAATTGGCAGAGGATATGACCAGAGCTGGAATATAGTTGTTGGTTGGCCAATATCACGATATACTCTACACTATTGGAGAAGATAAAGGAAGGTCAATTGGGTGATCCACAACTGACAAAGATCAGAGGGGACATCCTACTTGGAGTGTCTAGGGACTATACAGTGTCAAATATGGGCTTGCTAAGGTACAAGGATCAGATCTGTGTTCCGATGGACACTGTTATCAGACGGGAGATTCTGGATGAATCTCATAATACTCCTTACTCTTTGCATCAAGGCACCATGAAAATGTATCAGGATGTGATATCGCTATATTGCTGGCCTGAGATGAAGAGGGATGTGACAAAATATGTGGCTAAGTGCTTGACATGTCAACAAGTCAAGGATGAGCATTAGAGACCAGTAAGGCTATTACAACCTGTTGACATACCAGGGTGGAAATGGGAGGACATCACGATGGATTTCGTGATGGGGTTACCCAGGACTGTGGGTCAACATGATTCGGTGTGGGTTATCGTGGATCGATACACCAAGTCAGCTAACTTCTTACCAGTGAGAATAACATATATAGTTGACCAGTATGCATGTAACGCCCTGGATAGCCAAGACCGCTACACTGTGTACTTATAAAGGTGCAGGACTTGCTAATCAAGTCATTTAGTTAAAAACGTGTAATTGAAACTATTAATGTGCTAGGGTTAAAAGATTTTGGTCTCAAAAGATATTTACCATATAATTAAATATTTACATATGGGATCCCAAAAGAAATAGTGTTTAAAAGTCTATTTACAAAACTTCCAGTGTACAGACAACTACCAGCCTTTCTAAAGGCAAAATAGAAGTTTATGGTATTCCTATCCCTGTCTCCCCTCAACCGTGGCGGCTGAGCAACTGATCATGTACATTCTGCTCCCAGAGCTCTCCAAATTAGGGCTGATCAAGCTTGCCCTTGCCTTTACCTGCACCACGTAGCACCCGTGAGCCAAGGCCCAGCAAAAAAACATATCATATTATATAGCAAACAATAATAATATTTAGATACCCCTGTAAGCATGTTCATACACTTAACATATCACAATATTCACAAAGCATGGAGATTCAACCAAAGAGTCAGATAATCACCACCCAACTATTCAGCATAATGACCCACCAAACAACAATAACAAATAAATAATATATTAGCCAGGGTCGATGCCTAAGGTCGCACCCTCTGCTTACCCCACTGACTCCGACCCGCTTAAACCGAGCTTAATGCATAACAAGTTGTCCTCAGCTACCAGTGGCCGAGTCACGCCCTAGGCGCTAGTGTAAACTTTGGTACTCTTAGGCCGTTGGTTTACTGTTTACATGGCATAATACCATCCTTTGCAAAGCATACAAGATAGGGAGCCCTTATTCCCATTATAATTCCACAACCAAGTGCATTTTTCTTACCTTTAATTTCCAAGTTTACTTATTACGAGCGACGCCTCTCGAGCACGATCCGCTTCCCAAGCCCTAGCTTAATACCTAGCCACAACCAAGATAGGGAGTACCATTAATAATCATGTTAATATTTTCAAATGGAGTTCTAGCTTCCGGGACATCAAATTCCACAAAACATGGTGGTGGAATCGATCCCGAGCACCCTAGGCTAGGTCCCCGCTCTTGAAACCTCCAAAAGATCAAAGATTCCCTTAAGGGATGCGGCCCTTGAAGCCTAGCCATGGCCCACCCCTATTACAGAGGCTAAGCCTCTTTGAAGACAGACACACGCCGCGGCCCTGCCCTGAGGTGCCGCGGCACTTCCCCACTGTAGAGCCTCCATGGCTCTTCCTTGCTTCGCAGGGCCGCAATGCTCTAGAACAGAGTCGCGGCCCTACCCTTCGTGCCCAGAAAATCCACCATTTCTAACATCAAAACCTTATTCAAAACCACCCCAAAGCACCCTAATTCCAAAACCCATTAATCATAAGACTTTTGACATGATTCTAACAGCATAATCCAACAGAAATCCAGCTTAAAAGCCCATTAAAATCCCATTTTGATTTCTGAAACCCAGCAACTAAAGAACTCAAAAACCAGTCATGCAAACTTAGAATTTAAGCTCTAGACTAAGAATTGACGCTTACCTCCTTTGATGAACCACTTCCTTAACAGATTCCTGAGCTAAAATCCAAGCTTCTTAGCTTTAATTCAATCCTTAACATCAAACCATTAACACTTTTAATACTCAGCCAAAACTCAGAATTATAGTAATCAAGAGTATATTTCAGTCCTTACCTTAGTTCTGGTGAAGTTCCCTTAGCTAGACTTGAGCTAATCCCTCAAACTTCTCCAGCTGAATTCCCTTAGGTTTTTATAGCCTTCTTGGGAGAGAAAAGAGAAGAGAGGAGAAGAAATGTTAAAGGGCCGGTTTGGGTTTTTATTCCACTGACTTCTATTTTTCTTAGTCTAATCTTAGTCAATTAAATCAATCCCAAGGCTCGGGGTACCGAAAACGTCCCCGAGGGAAAAATGGTTCAATTCCCCAATATTCATGCCTAAGCTTCCTATCCTCAAGTATATCTCCATATATTTATTTCCATAACCCGATAACCCAAATAATCATCTAGTACCCAGAACACCCCTTGACTTACCCCAAGTCAAACATTAATCCCAGTTGTGACTTCCCGCTAACTAGCTCCCTAGGATCGCCTCAAGTCACATGCTGCAGACTTACCCACATAATAATGGGGTTCTCACAGATATAACATATAACCACATTTACATACACATAGCCATATAAACATGTTTATCATATAATCACACGTTAATCTAATAAATTCACACATAAGCCAATTATGCCCTCCCGGCACACTAACCAAGGCCCTTAAGCCATATTAGTGATTTTGGGTCATTACAATGTAGATCTTTATGTGAGAGAGATAGTGCACCTTCATGGGACTCTAAGGTCGATCGTGTCAGATCGGGACCCTACATTTACTTCTAAGTTTTGGGAAAGTTTGTAGAAGGCTATGGGTACGTAATTGAAGTTCAATACTGCTTATCATCCTCAGATAGATGGACAATCTGAGAGGATGATTCAGATATTAGAGGACATGCTGCGAGCATGTGTGCTGGACTTTGGAGGGTCCTGGAGTAAGTATCTTCCTTTGATAGAGTTTTCCTACAATAACAGCTATCAGTCGACCATTGGGGTGGTTCCTTATGGGATTTTGTATTGTAGGAAATGCAGATCTTTCATTCATTGGGGTGAAACAGGAGAAAGGAAATACTTGGGTCCTGAGGCAGTTCAGAGGACCAATGAGGCTATTGAGAAGATTAGAGCTCAGATGCTCGATTCTCAAAGTAGGCAGAAAAGTTATGTTGATCCCAAATGTAGGAACGTGGAGTTCCTAGTGGGAGACTATATCTTCCTTAGAGTCTCACCATGGAAAGGGGTGAGGAGATTTGGAAAGAAGGGCAAGCTGAGCCCTAGATTTATGGGACCATTTGAGATCCTGGAGAGGATCGATCATATGGCCTATAGATGGGCCCTACCTCCGGCACTGTCGGCCGTACACAATGTATTTCATATTTCGACCCTTCAGAAATATGTGTCAGATGTGACTCATGTATTGAGTTATGAGGATCTGGAGCTTGGGTCAGATCTCTCCTATGAGGAACAGCCAATCCAGATACTAGACAGGAAGGACAAGGTCTTTATATCTTTAGTTAAGGTATTATGGAGGAACATCGAGGTCGAGGAAGCGACCTGGGAGCTGGAGTCAGATATGCATAATCATTATCCCGAGCTATTTTGGTAAAATTTCGAGGACGAAATTCCTGTAAGGGGGAATAGTTGTAACGTCCCAAATTAACTAATAAGGTTTAGGGCCTTCATTAGGGGGCCAGGATGGAAAACTGTGAAAATTATGTGCTTATGTGATATATATGTGTATCATTGTATGGTTATGTGAGTTATATTATAATATGACTTGATATGCATGTTTAGGTGTATTAATATCCATGTTGGCTCGTTTTTTATCAGAAGGGTAATTTTCGTAATTTGGCACGTTATGGGTATATTTGTCATATATGTGATATATGTGTGAGGCCACATTATTTTGTTGATTTATTTGGGTTGCTCAGCATGAGGAAATCCTAAGGAGCAAGTTAGCAAGAAAGTCACAACAGGACCAAAACTTGACTTGGGGGAATGAATAATCGAGGATATATTTGGAGTTAGTAAGATCATGAGGGAACCCTGGGGATTTTAACTGTTTTACCCTCAGGGACATTTTTGGTACCCAAGCCTTGAGTTTTATTTAAGGTTGCTTAACCTGATAGAAATAGAAAACATGTTCAAAGTTTCTCTCTCTCTCTCCCGTTCTCCTTTTGGATGCTTGATAGCATTTTCGAAGGAAACTCGAGTTGTAGGACTTGAATTCAAGCAAGGTTAGAGTCATAATGATTCTAGGGAAGATTAGAAGCTTGATAGCTAGAGGATTTAGCTGGAAAACAACTTAATCAGAGGTAATAAAGCTTTGAATTTCTGAGTTTCCGCTTCCTTATGTTTCTTGAGTTTTGAATTGGATTTTACAATTTGGTGAGTTTTTGATCTATCAGAACTGCGGGTTTTGTTTCCTAGGAGGTTCTAGGGATGTTGTGAGATTGAATGTGAGGTTTGGTATGGATTTGAGGTGAGTTTTGGAAGGTTTTGGAGCTGTGAAATATGGGTTCGCAGGGACGTGCCGTGTCCATGTTCTTGGAGTGTCGCGACCCTCCTGAACCCAGAGGTAATGGGCAGTTTCCTGATGCGAGGTCACGACACGATGCCTGTTAGGCTGTGTCGCGGTGTTTGTTCAGTGAGAATAGAGACTGGGGCCTCTGACTTGGGCAGGTCACGGGTCAGAAGCTTATTGTCGCGACGCTTAAGGGATTTTGGTCCTTCGAAGGGTTTTGAGTGCGGGAACTCAAACCTAGGGGTTCGGGACTGATCTTACTACCTGGTTTTGTAGGATTCGACGTCCCCGAGGATAGGACTTGGTCTGGAAGCCTTATTTACTCATTTTTGATGAGATTCTATACTTGGTTGTGACTAGATTATTGCTAGGGGCTTGGGATCAGGATTGTGCTCGAGGGTCGTTCTTATTATACATTACACTCAGACTTGACGTAAGAAAATGCACCCAATATGTGATGTACATGATTAGGGCTTGACCCGAATGTTGAATACATATTTGGTTAGGGCTTGGACCCTTGTAAATGCGTATGATTGTGAGTATTCCTATGATCATTTATTAAGCATGTTGAATGCTCTGTATCTGGATTTTTGGTATATGATATATGCTTGATCGCATTATCTGATTGAGAAAGGCTTGACTTAAGAGTCATGAACAGCAATAGCATTGAGCGCCGGTTGAAAGGCATTGAATTTTTAGACAAGGTCGGCAATAGGGCTAAGCGCTAGTCGTTATGGTTAGATCTAATCAAGAGCGCATCATATGCTTGTCCGACCAAATGGTCGTGGAAAATTAAGCATCAGGTACACTGGGCCAGCTCCAAGGCTGGTTATACAGATGATAGGGCAATGGGCCCTGGGGTGACTTATTAGTCCCATATCTTAGGGCGTTGAGCCCCAGTATGATTTATTAATCATGTAATTTGGGCAACGGGCCCCGATATGATTCAATGATTATTTAATTAGGGCATCTGGCCTCATATGATGTTGTAGTCATTTATATGAATGGTATGCATGCATGAGTAGGGTTATTACTACTAGGCATGCTTATTATGGTTTGGTAATGTATTATTAACTGCTTATCAGCATGTTTAAGTTTTATTGCTAGGCCTTGGCTCACGGGTGCTATGTGGTGCAGGTATGGGGAAAGGGAAGTTGGAGAGCTTAGGTAGCGACATGTACATATGTGGTCGCCTGACCACCACGGCCCACATTTCTCAGAGGGACAAGGGTTAAACCCTATTTTTGCTGCTTAGTTCAGCGGGTTGTAAGTTTTGAGTGTAATTACCCTTTTGGAACTACAAATAACTTTTTAAATGTTTATTATGGGATTCCATGTACAAATTAACATTGTAATGAAATATCCATTCCTTTTGACAGAAATTTTTAACCTTGGACCAGTAATCACATTTAGATGCACGTTTATGGCCAAATGACTCGTTTAGCGAGTTTAACACTGTTTAAAATACACAGTGTAACGGTCTTGGCTAACCAGGGCTTTACAAAGAAGTTCAAGAAGAAACCCTTGTCTAGTGTAAGTATCAAATCTTTTGTGCATTTTCCTTATCTTTCCCCTTCAAACCCTAAACCCTAGGGGTTTCTTTGTGCCTGCATGTAATCTAATTTCCATTCATCGCATTGATCTTGTGTTCTAGGGTTCAAGAAAGCTTTTACTAGTTGGATCTCAAAGATTGAGTACCATTGTAATCAAATAAAGCAACGTAAGAGATTTTTGTAAGTTTGCATGTTCTTGTCCCTCATCTAGTTTCTGCCTACCCTAATCTTTTTGTAACGCCTCAAATTTGATAATAAGTCTTAGTGCCTTGATTAGCGTGTCGGGAGGTCAATAATTTATTTAATTATGTTATTACGTGGTTAATTGTGTTTTGTGTGTATCAGTATGTGATTACGTGGATTAAATGATTATATGACTAGAAATGCATGTTTAGGTGAATTAAATATGCATGCGGGCCCCTTCTTGTTAACAAGGGCATATATGTAATTTTGGGCCCATTGAAGGCGTAAATGTGATTATGTGTGTGTTTTGCTTAAGACAACACTATTTTGGAGATATATCTAAGATATGTGGTCGGAGATGGTTCTAGGGAGCGGATTAGCGGAACAGTCACAATGGGCTCGAATACCTGGCTTGGGGTGAGCCTAGGGGTATTTTGGGAACATAGTACGTGTTCGGGGTTACCGAGTAACGGGTGATTATTTGGTTATTAATTTGGCACGTCTTGATTAGTTGGGAATCTATAGGACTACTAGAGGTTTAGCAGGAAAAGGGTGGCAAAAGACAGGATTGCCCTTGGAGGCATTGAATGGCTAAGGATTAACTTAAGGGCAGTTTAGTCATTTTGGAAACTAGAGATAGACATGGGATAGGATCTAGATTCTAGCAGAACACTTAGAAAGGAAAAACACTTATAGATTTTCTCAGCCTAATATATGTATATCTCTCTCTCTCTCATTAGCTGGGATTTTGATGAAATTCAAGGAGGAAATTTGGGAATTGAAGCTTGAAGTAATTGTGGTTTAGCTCAAGGTTGGATCATTAAGGTAAGGATATATTCTGGTTCCTGTTGAATTTTTTTACTACTATGATTTAGAGGTTTTCTTAGGTTCAAACTCAGGATATGATTTTGAGTTATGATGTGTTTATGGGATGAGTTTTGGGGTGTTTATACTGTTGATATTGCCTTGACATGAATTATGGACTGAATTTTGGGTTTAAGCTTTGATTTGGGTGGATTTTAGAAGGTTTGGCTCATAGAAATGAATGGAGGATTTTTGGGTTTTGGGCTCGAGCCCCGGCCCTGTTTTTCAGGAGCCGCGGTCCTTTGTGCGAAGAGGCTGGGAGCCTCTGAAATTTGCTCAGGAATCGTGACGCAGGTAGGGCGCGCGCAGCCCATGTCCCCCATAAGAGAGCCACAAGGCTCTTTGACTTGTAGCGCGCCACGGCTCAAATAGGGAATAATGGCCAATACAGGGTTTTAAGCTCGGGAACCCAAATTTAAGGGCTCGGGAAGGATCCTACTACCCAGTTTAGTAGGATTCGAGGTCCCGAAGACTAGAATGTTATTCCAAAGTTTTAATTGGTTTAGGGCTTGATGGATAATTATTATTATTGTGTTATGACTAGGGTTTACTGCCAAGGCTTGGGTTTAGGGGATTGTGCTTAGGATCACAGTAGACAGTCAACTCGGGACACAGGTAAGAAAATTGTTTGTGCCTGTAGAGCAGAGCATGGCCTGATTATTTGTGTTTATTGTTATGTGTGAATATTTGTAGTTGTTACGCTATGTTTGCATGGTTACGATTTATCGGTGAAGGCTGGGAACAACGATAAGCATGTTGAATGCAGACCAAACGGCAACAAGCATGCTAAATGCAGGTCGCTACGACATGGCCATCCAGGGTGTTGTACTCACTCGTTCGATGAAGACTGTGAACCCAGTGCCTGGTAAAGCACCTGGGTCAGCATAGGCGGTTATGTGAATAGTCTGTTATCTATTTAAAGTTATATTTTTACTGGATTGAATTGTCATATGCTATGTGTGGAGTTTTCTTGCTGGGCCTTGGCTCATGGGTGCTCTATGGTACAGGTAAGGGCAAAGGAAAGGTCAACCAAGCATGAGTTGGAGGGCATGGAGCGGCGCGTACATGTTTGGCCTACCTGGCTGCCACGGCCAGGGTTGTTTAGAGGGACATGTTATAAACGGTTTATTTTGTCAGTTAGGTCAATTGTACCTTAACTTTTGAATTGTAAATACATTTTGAAAAAGTGTTTTGGGATCCAGATGTAACGCTTTTATAAGTTTAATAAATGTCCCAACCTTTTATACTTAATTTTTATTAAATGAGTCTTTATTATGATTTATGCACAAATTTCAGTCTAAAACCTTGATTAGCCAGCTAATGGCACATTTTAAAATCACTTCGTAATGACTCTAAGATAGTAGGGTGTTATAACTTGGTATCAGAGTGTGCCAAGGTTTATGGTTCCTAGAGATTGACCGAACATCTACACTCGCTGCCAGAGATAAGCTTGACTCAGGGTTGGTCGGTATTGACTGAATTATCTGTTTAATATTTTAACTGAATTTCCCTGTTTGCCTAATTGATATAGAAAGAGCATGATGAATATGTATATGATGTTAAGGATGGCCCCTTTGATTGCTATGACCTTATGTTATGTATACATTGTGTTAATTTGATGCTTATGGTTGATTAATTGGACTGGGAGGTAGTTTTTGGATGCTGTTATCATGCCTGATGTTCGGCGTCATTGATTGCAATCATACCAAAGTTATGCCCCAATTATAAATTAGACTCCGCGGCAATATGGCCGAAGATGACAACCAGGGTCAAGACCCTCCACCTGCCCCACAGAACTAGCAACAAATGTTTGCATAAATGCAAGCCAAACTTTAGAGAACTGAAGATGAACTCTGGGAACTGAGGCAGCAGGCCCCTCCTCAGAGTGTTGATTTATTGAGTCCACAGGTTGTGGCACTAATGCCAGCCTAGTCTGTGATGGAGAACAGGTGGGAGCCTTTGTATGAAAGGTTCAGAAAGCAGTACAATCCCACCTTTGAGGGTGGTCCAGACCCACTGCGGCAGAGCAGTGGATGAATATGATTTCATCCATATTGGATTTCATGAGGGTGGAAGGAAATGAGAGGGTGGCTTGTGCCAGCTACATGTTGAGGGATGACGCCCGCATCTAGTGGGAAGTCGTGTCCCAGAGGAGGGATGTGACTACTATGGCCTGGGATGAGTTCAGAGATGTAATTAATGAGAAATACTACAGTGTTGCAGTTCAAGCTACAAAGGTGGATGAGTTTACTAACCTAACTCAGAATAGAATGACTGTCACAGAGTACACTTTGAAGTTTGATTAGTTGGCAAAGTTTGCGCCATACTTGGTGCCTATAGAAATGGTACGAAGGGATCATTTTGTACGAGCGCTGAATGTGATGATAGCCCATGATGTTAAGACAACACTGGATCTGAAGACTACCACTTATGCTCAGGTAGTGGAGAAAGCCCTTACTTTTGAGGGGGCTGAATATTAGATATGGAGAGAAGGCGCCACAAGGCGCGATTCTTGGAGGACGGTGCCTCCCTTCACTGATTCTAGCCGAGGTAGTGACCCCATTGAGTAGAAGAGAAAGGCCCCAGATTCTTTTCTTCCTCCTGGTTCAGATAGGAGGGTACGGGGTGCTTTTAGTGGCCGTCAGGGAGGGGGAGAGAACTGGAGAAGATTCCCAAAGTGTCCACGGTGCAAGCGACGACATCTGGGGGAATGTAGAGTCAGAGCATGTTTCATCTTTGGGAGCATCAATCTCCTGAGGAAGGACTGTCCACAAGCCAGAAAGGAAAAACCCAAGAGGAGTGACAGCCTCACTCCAGTTAGAGTGTTTACTTTGACCCAGACCGAGGCTAAAGCTAGCCCCTCCGTTGTGACAAGTCAGATTTCTAGTGCGAGTTCTTCATTTACTACATTGATTGATTCAGGAGCTATTCATTTGTTTGTATCTGCTAAGGTGATAGACCGTTTGTGTAGACCTTGTGATTTGTATGGTAGGGGATTCAGGACTTTGTTGCCGATCGGGGAACTGGTAGTCTCTAAGAGATGGGTTAGAGCATTACCATTAGAGATAGATGGTAGGGAGTTGTCAGTGGATCTTATTGAACTAGTGATGGATGATTTTGATATGATCCTGGGGATGGATGGTTATCTAAGTATTGGGCGACAATAGACTGCAAGAGAAGAATGGTGACTTTTGAACTCGAAGAAGAGGAACCATTTGTGTTTGTGGGGACAGCGAGTGGGCCACGAGTGCCTATGATCTCTGTACTGAAGGCTAAAGACCTATTGCAAGAAGGTTGCATAGGATTCCTGGCGAACATAGTGGATACCTCTAAGATCGTTTCAGTTGGACCGGATGAGACCAGACTATTATGTGAGTTTCTTTATGTATTCCTAGCAGACCTGCCAGGGTTTCCACCACATCGAGAGATCAACTTTGTTATAGATTTGGCGCCAGGGGCGGAGCCAGTATCAAGGACACCTTATATGATGGCTCTGACAGAATTGAAGAAGCTAAAGATTCAGTTGCATGAGCTACTGGATCTAGGATTCATCACACCCAGCTTTTTGCCATGGGGTGCTTTAGTATTGTTCGTCAAGAAGAAGGATGGATCCTTAAGAATGTGCATCGATTACAAAGATCTGAATAAATTGACTATCAAGAATAAGTATCCACTGCCCAAGATCGATGACTTATTTGACTAGCTATAGGGGAAGACGGTGTTCTCTAAGATTGACCTTCGGTCTGGCTACCATCACTTAAGGATTAAGGAGGAGGACATACCTAAGACCGCGTTCCGTACAAGGTATGGACATTATGAATTCTTGTTCATGTCCTTTTGATTGACTAATGCCCCAGCAGCCCGCATGGACTTGATGAATAGGGTCTTCAGGGATTACTTTGATAAGTTTGTGATCATATTCATCGATGATATACTAGTGTACTCCCAATCAGACATAGAACATGAACATCATCTTGGTTTGGTACTTAAATGACTGAGGAAGCATACGCTATATGCTAAGTTCAGTAAATGTGAGTTCTGGTTTCCCCAAGTAACATTTCTGGGCCACATTGTGAGTAAGGAGGGGATTCTGGTGGACCCAACCATGATTGATGATGAGGACACCAAGACTAAAGATCCAAGTCTAGTTCCAGTTGGTCTGGTGACGAGGGCGCGAGCCAAAAGACTCAGTTTAGGAGCTTGATGAGTCTTTTGCATTTTGTCATCTTGTATTTTTTATTTAGTCTTTGTTTTTTTTTTGTGAAAAGTCAAACACTTGACTTGTGTGAGTCCAAGAGTCCTTTTTGTCTTTAATTTTCGGTTTTTATTAGGAAGACAAAGGGTTGTCTTTAAATTTCAGTTTTCATTAGGAAGACAAAAGGCTTGTCTTTAATATTTCGGTTTTTAGGAAGACAAAGGGGCTTGTATTGATGTAATTTTCGGCTATATAAGGCCTTGAAAACATTTGGAAAAATCAGATTATGTTGAATGAAATTGTGAGTTTATTTCTTCTTGAGTTCTTGAAGAAACTTTTGAACTTATCAAGGGGATTCCTTGTGGCGTTCATCCTGACTTATCAAACGGATTCCATCCCCGTTTGTGACGTCTTCCTCATACCAAGGTTCGTGCTTGGCTAAGCATTGGGTCGCGGTTCCATTCCAATCTCGTGTGTTCTTGGTGGCTGTTCCATATTTGGTGTCGGGTTTCATCACAGTGTTGGTGTGGTTCGTATCAATTGAGGCAGTGAGAGATTGGCCTAGGCCGAGAAGTGTACCAGAGGTTAGAAGCTTCTTAGGACTAGCAAGGTACTATCGGCGTTTTGTTGATGGATTCTCCAGAATAGCCACATCATTGACTGAGCTCACGCATAAGAAAACCAAGTATACCTAGACAGATAGATGTGAGAACAGTTTCAAGGAGCTGAAGCGGTGAATGATCATTGCTCTGGTAATGAGTCTTCCATTAGACAATGAGAATTTTTTGGTCTACTACTATGCTTCGCGGCAGGGTTTGGGGTGTGTATTGATGCAAGCTGGGAAGGTGATAGCCTGTGCGTCTAGACAGCTAAAGAAGTATGAGTAGAGATATCCCACTCGTGATTTGGAACTGGTAGCGGTTGCATTTGTGCTGAAGGTATGGAGGCACTACCTATATGGAGAGAATTGCAAAATATACACCGACCATAAAATCTTAAATTATTTCTTTACTCAGAAGGATCTGAACATGCGCCAAAGGCATTGGTTGGAGTTGGTGAAGGTCTAAGACTATGATATCTTGTACCATCTAGGGAAGGCCAATGTGGTGGCCGATGCATTGAATCAAAAGGGGCTAGGGCAGTTATTCAGTTCGAGACAGATATCATAAAAGTCAGCTAAATAGATGACGAGAGCATGAATTGAATTGGTAGTCGATCAGGTAGTCAATATCATTCTTCAGTCCACGCTCCTTGAGAGAACTAGAGAAGCACAGAAGGAGGATCCACAGTTGAGAAAACACATGGAGGATGTCTTAGTTGGATTGGCTAGAGACTTTTCTATTTCTAAGATTGATTTGTTGAGATATAAAGGTCGGGTTTGCATTCCGATGGAGTCCGGTATCATATGAGAGATTATGGATGAGTCTCATACCATTCTCTATTCCTTACATCCGAGTACGAAGATGATGGTACTAAGACTTAAGGACTCTATATTGGTGGCCATGGATGAAGAAGGACGTAGTGGATTATGTGGCCAAGTGTTTAACCTGTCAGCAGGTGAAGGCTGAACATCAAAGGCCAACAGAGTTGTTGCAGCCTTTAGGGACTCCAGAGTGGATGTGGGAGGATATCACCATGGACTTCATGGTTGGATTGCCAAAAACAATGGGGTAACTTGATTCTATATGGGTGAATGTGGACAGGTACACTATCGTCCCACTTTTTGCCTGGTAGAACAACTTATACGGTGTAAAGGAGATTGTGCGGCTCCATGGGGCTCCGAGGTTGATAGTATCCAACAGGGACCCCACCTTCACCTCTAAGGTTTAGGATAGCCTGCAGAAGGCTATGGGCACGCAGATGTGGTTCAGTAGCTCCTGTCATCCTCAGACGGATGGACAGTTTGAGAGGATGATTCAGATACTGAAGGATATTTTATGGGCCTATGTGCTGGACTTTGGGGGATCTTGGAGTAAGTATCTCCCTTAGATTGAATTTTCTTGTAATAACAGCTATCAGACGACTATCAGAGTGGCTCCATATGAAATGTTGTATGGGAGGAAGTGTAGATCGCCCATTCATTGGGATGAGATGGGTGAGAGGAAGTACTTAAGTCTTGAGGCCGTTCAGAGGACTAACAAGGAAATTGAGAAGATTAGAGCTTGGATGCTTGCCTCCCAGAGTAGACAGAAGAGTTACTTAGACTTGAAATGCAGGAGTGTAGAGTTTCAAGTCAGTGATCATGTGTTTCTCAGAGTTTCTCCTGTGAGAGGAGTGAAACTATTTGGAGTGAAAGGCAAGTTAATTCCTAGATTTGTTGGCCCCTTTGAGGTTCTGGAATGAGTTGGAGAGGTAGCCCTACATATTGGCTATGCCTCCAGTGTTATCAGAGGTTCACAATGTATTTCATGTGTCCATGCTCCGGAAGTAATTTATTAGATTCTACGCATGTGTTGAGTTATGAAAACATGGATTTGGATCAAGATTTGACTTATGAGGAGAAGTCAGTTCAGATCTTAGACTGGAAGTATAAATTCTTATAGAACAAGACCATTGCCTTGGTGAAAGTGTTATGGAGGAACAGCAAGGTGGAAGAAGCAACTTGGGAGCTTGAGTCTGATATGTGGGATCGATATCACGAGTTATTTAGGCAAATTTTGACTACAAAATTTCTGTAAGGAGGGGATAGTTGTCATGCCCCAAATGTGCTAATAAGGCTTAGGGCCTTGATTAGCGTGCTAGGAGGGAAATAATTGATTTAACTATGTTATTACGTGGTTAATTGTGATTTATGTGTATCAGTGTGTGATTACATAGATTAAATTATTATATGACTATAAATGCATGTTTAGGTGAATTAAATATGCATGTGGGTTTGTTCTTGTTAACAATGGCATATACGTAATTTTGGGCCCATTGAAGGCGTAAATGTGATTATGTGAGTGTTTTGCTTAAGACAACACTATTTTGGAGATATATCTAAGATATGTGGTCGGAGCGGATTAGCGAAATAGTCACAACGAGGTCGAATACCCAACTTGGGGTGAGCCGAGGGGTATTTTGGGAACACAATACATGTTCGGGGTTACCAGGTAACAGGTAATTATTTGGTGATTAATCGGGCATGTCGGGATTAGTTGGGAATCTATAGGACTACTTGAGTTTTAGTGGTAGAAGGGTGGCAAAAGACGTGATTGCCTTTAGAAGGGTTGCCTAAGTTTACGCTAAAATGTGAAAAGTAGTAATTTCGGACCATAAAGAAAATAGATTTTTGGGAAGTTAGTTCTCCTAACAAAAAATGAGTTTCGACGCGAGATTTTCGCTTAGTTCCCATCCTTATGACATAGAATACGTGAACGAGAGTTTAAGGGCTTTGGCCAAAAGCTCAACGTATGGGAAAAGTTTAAATATGAAACTTTATCACTTTAATTAAAATAGTGAAAGTAAAATTTTGGAAAAGGGAAAAATAGTTCTATTATAAATGTAACTAAGGATTTGGAGGTTTAACCAATCCAAAATCAGCTTGAGTTAACTAAAGTGTGATTTTTACCATTTTATAAATTAAGGGTCCAATTGCCCTTCATTTAAAAAAAAACAACAAAAGAGGTTTTAGATTATCATTAAACTTGGTAAAAATAGAAGTTTAGGTTAAAAAGGATCTTTATAAACAAAGGGTGACTTTTCAAAAATAATAATAATTAAAGAGTCTAAAAGGAGTATTTTGGTATTATGAGGAAATGGTGAACTTCATAAAAGGACAAAAATTATGGTATTTTTCTACAGATGCAATTTTGTTAACTCCTTTTTCTAAAACCAGAGTACCAAATGATCAAATAAGATAATTCCTTCATGAATAAATATTAAAACATATGGTATGGAGACCATGTTACTGTGACAACAATTTTCCTACGATAACTTAAAGACTGAAAAGAAAACCCGCCCTTATACACTATGAAGTGTATAAGAGGGTACAATATAGAGTCTCTGAGAGTTTATTGCATGCAATTATTGTAAAATATTAGCTAGAAGTATATGCCATAGTTTAATATGAGTACAATGGACTAGTTAATGTTACTACCAAAGAGAAAAACGAATAGAGGTATTAAGGATCCAGCTAGGGACTAAGGACTCAAAGTAAGTCAGCCTTTCCCTTTCTTGGCTATAACATGAATATACTAGTGTGTGCTTGTAGTAGTTGATTACACTAGTTTTTTTTTTGGGTCATTAAGACCAAGGTATGCTTAATGCCTGCTCTCGCAATGCTTTTGCATTCTGCGGCTAAATAGTAAGTAGGTTCGGGTTGGAGCCAGAACCTTAGTGTAATATAGTTCGGGTTGGAGCAAGGACACAGTAAACTAAAGTTTGGGTCAGAGCCAGGACATGGTAAAATTATAGTCTGGGTTGGAGCCAAGACATGGTAAAATTGTAGTCCGGGTTGGAGCCAAGACATGGTAAAATTATAGTCCGGGTTGGAGCCAAGACATGGTAAAATTATAGTCCGGGTTGGAGCCAAGACATGGTAAAATTATAGTCTGGGTTTGAGCCAGGACATGGTGAAATTATAGTCCGGGTTGGATCCATGACATGGTAAAATTATAGTCTGGGTTGGAGCCAGAACATGGTGAAATTATATTCTGGGTTGGAGCCAGGACATGGTAAGATAATGTCTGGGTTTGAGCCAGGACATGGTAAGATAGTCCGAGTTGGAGCTAGGACGTTAAGAGTGATTCCGGGTTGGAGCCAGATCCCTTGTGTTTGTTCAAATTGATTAAATTGTGTAACTATATATATATGTATCGAATGTTTAGGAATTTTCTGAGTGCAAGTTATTATGATATGTGTGACATTGGTTGTTGGCTACAATCAACATATTTGATTCTAATAGGGCTATTATTTAAGAATTATATGATAGGGTTGGAACTTATCCATTACCCTAATGACTGGTAGC
This sequence comes from Humulus lupulus, assembly GCF_963169125.1. NCBI lineage: Eukaryota > Viridiplantae > Streptophyta > Magnoliopsida > Rosales > Cannabaceae > Humulus > Humulus lupulus. The sequence continues at coordinate 173,839,297 of NC_084802.1, read as the reverse complement.
AATAACTACCTTAGGTGAACTCGTTACTGGGTTTAGTATACTTGTGTTGTAAGGCTATTCTTACTAAGCATTTTCGCTTATCTAGTTGTTTCATGTTGTAGGTAAGTACAAAGACAAAGTGGATCAGTGAGCGTCGGAGTGCTTGCGGATATGTATATATGGCCTGAGCTTGGGAGGTTTTTGATGGATCACCATTTTGAAAAGAAAATTTCGAAAGCTCGTTATTACTTTTGGGATATTTACTTTATTATAACTCTGTGGATAAGTATTTGTATTTCCGTTTGCTAAACTAAAAGTGTGCGCACACGACCTTTTCAAAAGTTTTTTTTATATGGATTTTTGGTATGATGAGTTAAAATGAAAGTTTTAAATTTCTGCATGATTTTTGGTCTTGTATGTTTTGGGTCGTTACAAGTGGTATCAGTGCACCGGGCTAAACTGGTTTTGTAGACAAACCCACATGTACATTGTGCAAGATAGACCGGCACTCACTCTAAGTATTGTCTTTTCATATTCTTTCCTTAACATTCCTTTATTTACCTCGATTCTATAAATTGTAGGTTATGGCTGATATACCTGAGATAGGTGACCCTGTGATAGAGAACCTGCCAATGATCCCTACGCCTAGGATCGATTACTATAGACTCTTTAATGATGAGACTCTTTAATGATGAGACTCCTCGACACTCCGAGTACGATCAACGACATCGATGTGTCATTTGGCAATGGACGCATTACATGATAGATGTCTTTGATATGGCCAACACACCCAAGCGACGGAGAGTGCGATATGTCAGCATTTCTCTGAGAGGCTCGGCACATATATGGTTTATTCATAGATGTTGGTGGCTGGTTCCCAACACGTGGGATGACTTCCTTATGCAGATCAGGCTAGCATTTGGGCCATGGATTGGCCTATCTTCATGGTTAATAGCATACCTCGAGGCAAGGCAGTAGAGCCAGAGGAGGATCCCAAGCAGACTGATGAGGATACCAACATAGAGCTTGATATGCTGATGAATAGGATAGATTAGGTTTTGTTGTGAAAGTCTTGTTGATACTTTTGTTAAGACTTTGCAAACCTATAAGTTGTAGAACTTTTGTATAGTTGTAGCAGGTGTACGTAGACACCCAGCGTGTAGTTAGGGCTTTCTTTCATATTTATAGTTCTGCTTATTAAAACTTCGTGGCATGATCTATCAAGATCATTTTTTATTTCTAGGTTGTACCCCTGAATGTTATGACTAACTGTTTTGAGTTGAAAGTCATTATGGTTCTTCTTTTCTATGGTGTGTGAGAAAAACTTGTATACTCAGTTGTTTCAAACATTTTTGTATAAAGTCTAGAGATGGTGCCTAACACTCGAGCCAGGGGAGGTCGAGTTGTTAATCCAACAGTCCCAGCCGAAAGAGCGGTTGTTGACCAAGATGTAGGTCGTGGTCGACGCAGAGGAAGGGGTCAAGGTCGGGGGAGAGGCCGAGGACAAATAGCACAGCCGAAACCAAATCTAGCAGCTCTAATAAAGGATCTGAGAAGGATTATGCATAAGCAAAATGTGGCGAACGCTCAGATGTTCGAGGCATTGATGCAAAGATTTCAAGAAGTGCCACAAAACCCCGCACCCCCAGCACCCTGGGAGGACGTTCTAGAACAATAGGAATTCACAGCTTAAGAAGACCCTCTGGTGGGAATGAAGCCGCCAGCGGATGCACCTAGCGCAGAACCGCCAAAACCAATCTCTGAACGGTTTGGAAGATAAACCCACCTATGCTCGAAGGGACTTCAGACCCCCTGATGGCAAAAGAATCTGTCAGTGCACTAAAAAGGCTCTTCGACTTTATTGAGGCCACCAAATTAGAAAAGGAGATATGTGCGGTGTACATGTTGAGAAAGGATGCCCGCATTTGGTAGGACATCGCTAAGAAGGGGCATAATGCTGCACAAATGGAATGGACAGAATTTTAAAACATTTTTAATGCTAAGTACTATAACCAGACAATGATAGATCGAAAAGTGGTTGTGTTCTCCAACTTGGTACAAGGGTCATCTAGAGTACAGGAGTACGTGCGCAAGTTTTACCAACTCTCAAGATTTGCTCCCGATTTGGTAAACACTGAAGCCAATTGGGTATGCAAATTCATGAATGAGTTGAAAAGAGAGGTAGCTCATTTCGTGGATATCGGGAAGACCAGCTCGAATACTTATGATGAAGTCATAGAGTGAGCAATCCACCAAGAATCATGTCTGGTACAAGCGAAGAAACAGCCCTACAGGGCTAAAGAACGAGCACATGTCTCAAATGACCGGGGAAGATACTCTAGTAACCAGAGCGGCCTTTCTGGGAGGTTTGCATCTAGGGGCAATAGAAGTATGGGGAAGACCAATACTTCAGGAAACTCTAGGTTTCCCAATGGTGGAAATAATAAACGAAGAATGGAGCCACCAAGCCGAAGTTCGAACTTCAACAAGCAACCAAGGAGGGAGAACAGTTATTGGCCGCAATGCAACAAATGCAATCGATGCCACCCAGGCAAATGCAACAACAACAACTGCTTCACCTATGGAAAGCTAGATCGTTTCTCCAGGCACTGCCCGACTCATGGTCAGAAGGAAAGAAACGACCAACCAAAGCCAATAGAAGTTGCACCGCGAGTTTATGCACTCACCCAGGGTGATAAAGGAGCTGTGAATTCAGCTTCCTGTGTCTAATAACTCGGCATATGTATTGATGGACACTGGTGCATCTCATTCTTTTATCATTGCATCCTATGTTATAGGATAGTTAGGAATCATGAGCCTATGGAAAATATATTTGGTGTATCCTTACCTTCGGGAGAGGATATGATGGCACGGTCTTGAGTTAGAGTCGTACCAGTCTGAGTAGAAGGCTGGGAGTTGACCATGGACTTACTAGTTTTGCATTTACATGAGTACGGTGTTATTTTTGGTATGGATTGGCTAACCAAATACGGGGAGGTGGTGAATTACAAACGAATGAAGGTGACTTTTAATCCACCTGGGGAAGAACCGTTCATGTTCCAAGGCACAGCCCAAGAGAAGAATTTAGTTATGATCTCCACCTTGAAGGCAAGGAAACTACTGGACGATGGATGTATCGAGTACCTGGAAAATGTAATAGACAAGGATAGAGAGGCTAAGCTAAAACTAATGGAGGTAGCTATGTGCGCAAATTTCTTGAGGATCTACCAAGGACACCGAGTTCGAGATCGAGTTAATTCCAGGAACCGCTCCTATTTCAAAGTCACATACCGGATGGCACCGGCAGAGCTCAAAGAACTGCAAGCACAATTACAAGATTACCTGGATAAAAGCTTTATACGACCAAGTCATTCTCCATGGGGAGCCCCAGTACTAATCGTGAAAAAGAAAGACGACCCCATGAGGATGTGTATAGACTACCGCGAACTCAACAAGGTAATGATCAAGAACCAATACCCATTGCCTAGATTTGATGATCTATTCGATTAACTTTAGGTAGCATCGGTATTCTCAAAGATCAATTTAAGATCCGGCTACTACCAGTTGAAGGTCAAGGAATCAGATATTCCCAAGACCGCATTCTGAAATCGGTTTGGTCACTACGAGTTCGTGGTGATGTATTTTGGACTCACTAATGCGCCCGCGGCATTCATGGATCTTATGCATTGGGTATTGGGTAAGTACCTCAAGAAATTTGTGATCGTATTTTTAGAAGATATACTCATATACTCGTGAAACCAGGAAGAACATGCCAAGCACCTAGAGCTGATCTTACAACGATTAAAGTTGTACGCCAAATTCTCCAAGTGCAAATTTTGGTTGACTCAAGTGAGTTTCCTAGGGCACATGGTGTCAGGAGACAGAATTGCAGTCGATCCAACCAAAATCAAAGCGGACAAACAATGGAAGGCCCCGAAGAACACACAAGAAGTTTGTAGTTTCTTAGGTCTGGCAAGGTATTATGGGCGTTTTGTGGAAGGTTTTTTCAAAATAATGATGCCTACGACTGCACTAACCTGGAAGAACGTCAAATTTGAGTGGACGGACAAGTGCTAACAGATTTTTTGAGAGCTAAAGACCAGATTAATGATTTCTCCCATACTCACTATTCCAAAGGGTACCGAGGGATATGCTATTTATAGCGATGCATCAGGTCAAGGACTCGGAGTCGTACTAATGCAACACGGGAAAGTGATCCCATACGCCTTCCGAAAACTTAAAAACTACAAGAAACATGCAACTTAGAGCTAGCAGTGGTAGTGTTCGCATTGAAGATTTGGAGACACTATCTCTATGGGATCCACTACAGCATATACATGGATCACAAGAATCTGAAATATGTCTTCACCCAGAAAGAGTTAAACATGAGACAACGAAGGTGGTTAGAATTGTTTAACGATTACGATTGCGATATACTATACCACCCAGGCAAGGCTAATAAAGTAGATGATGCATTGAGTCGATAGCCAATGGCTTATGTAATGATGGTGAAGGAAATACTCCAAGAACTACAAACTTATATCTCCAAAACAGATTTAGAGATAGTAGAGGGAAGATTGGCAAAGTTTTCTGTGCAACCCACGATCATTGAAAATCCAAGGGGGACAACTCACAAATTCGTTGATCCAACGACTAGTGCATGAGACTACGAAAGACATGCGACCAGGGTTTCACATCTCAAAGGATGGAATGTCGGGTTTCAAGGGTAGATTATGCGTGCCAGATGATAAGGAGGTCAAGAGACAAATCTTTTATGAGGCTCAGAATACACCTTACGCTATTCATCCAGGAACCACTAAGATGTATCAAGATCTCAAAAGATACTTTTGGTGAGTAGGAATGAAGAGAGACGTAGCAAAGTACGTGGCACACTTTTTGATGTGTCAGCAAACCAAGGTGGAGAATCAGCGACCCACAAGGTTATTACAACCGCTAGAGATCCCTGAGTGGAAATGGGAAATGATCACAATAGACTTTTGTTGACGGTGAGAACTCGTCAACGAAATCAAGTTAGAAAAAAATCAAAGTATATAGCTTAAAAATGAAAAACTTCACGGATCTAAAAAGAAACTTAGAAAATAGTTGCAGAAAGATAATGGAGAAAAGAACTTGTATTTCTCTTGGTATAATGCTACAGTGTTTTTTCCAACCCCCTTCAATGTTGAAGTGGGGTTCCCTTTATAGTGGGCTCTAATGGCCCCTGATACATTGTGGTCCAGGGGACCAGATTGTACACAAGTACATTGTCAGGAGAGTGGTATCAGGTGTAGGGGTGTTGGCTCCAATACATGATCAAAGTCTGTGGGAGCACCTCCACTTTAGTACTTGATATTGCCTCCACTACTCGCCTAGTACTAGTGTCAGAGATGGGCTGGTGAGGACCACAACAGGTACCTCACTTGTACGACCACTACTTGTCTGGCGTGGGCCTTGTGTCCGTACTATAATTCCTCTTAGTTTGCAAGTCCGCTCCGTAATTCTTCTGACTCCACGCGAATCTCTATGAGGCTTCCCGTATCCGTCCTTAATCGTGTGTTAGGGAGGTCATTGCTTTTACTTCTTATGAGGTCCACAGTAAGAGCGGTGCCCTGTTGGTGGTGCTTATCTCAAGGAGAGATAAGGCCTCTTCAATGAGGCCTACTACGTATGTGGCACGAGACGCCTCAGGGAGGCCATATCTCGTTAGGCCCCTAGGGACGCGGTTGTGGCGAGGCGAGGCCATCTCTCGTGAGGTCCTAGGGATACGGCTGTGGCGAGGCGAGGCAAGGAAAGGCAAGGCCATCTCTTGCGAGGTCCTAGGGACGCGGCTGTGGTGAGGCCGTCTCTCGTGAGGCCCTAGGACGTAGTTTTGGCGAGGCAAAGCGAGGCCATCTCTCGCGAGGCCCTAGTGATGCGGCTGTGGCGAGGTGAGGTGAGGCCATCTCTCGCGAGGCCCTAGTGGCGCAGCTGTGGCGAGGTGAGGCGAGGCTGTGACGCCCCACGTCACTATGGCTGCTTTCTAGAATGACGACTGGCCCTACAAACCAAGACAAGTCTTTCCAACGTGCTTTGTCCTCACTCGCACACTTCCTGGGAAAACTTCCCAGGAGGTCACCCATCCCTAGATTACTCCAGGCCAAGCACGCTTAACCATGGAGTTCTCAAGTGATGGGCTACCGAAAAGAAGATGCACCTTCCTGATATAGGTAGTACCCTCAATCCATTTAAGCCCTCTTCAATTGTGTAGTCCCATACCTACACAGTCTTAGAATCATTACACTTGACCTTCCCCAGGCGGTGTGGGATTGCACAGCTTACCTGGTCTTTCCCCTTACGGATCACGGGATTCTGACTGTCACAGAGGCCATCTCTCGCGAGGCCCTAGTGACACGGCTATGGTGAGGTGAGGCGAGACCGTCTCTCGCGAGGCCCCTAGGGACGCATCTATGGCGAGGCGAGGCGAGGTCATCTCTCGCTAGGCCCCTAGGGACGCGACTGTGGCGTGGCAGGGCTGTCTCTCGCGAGACCCTAGTGATGTGTCTACCTTCGCAAGATGCTTGCCTTCTTCCACCATGGATCTAAGTGCGCGTGGTACTTTGGCAAAGTTGTGGCGCGAGACGTCTCGGGGAAACCGTACCTTGCGAGACCCCGAAGGGTGAGAGGCCTTGCTAAGCATGCCTTCTTGCGCTATGGACCCAGGTATGCAAGGCGAAGGCATAATGGCCTTGCGAAGGCATGGGGGTGATGGCCTCACAGAGGTGCATGAGGGCCTCGCGTGGCACACCTGCTGGGGTTTCGTTTGGCAAGGCTTCCCAATACACACCTAGGGATGTAGGCACAAATATGTACTTAGGATTTATGGCACCTTAGCACGTGCTCTGGATCTTTTACAAGTATGGAATTTTGAGCATCCACACTTGCCCCCCCAGTCTAGGAGAGGACCTTTAGGTGCTTTTGTAGACTCTTCTCGTTGGTTCTCATAAATATGTCTTCAAAGCATAGGTGGTGTTAGTGATGATCCTTTTTATTACTTGAGATTGAATGTGAGCCCATCATTTGGTTCTGCGGATCCTAATTTAGGTGTTTGGCCCCATTTTTTACCATAGATCAAGCATTGGACTTGATGGCTAAGATGAGCCCAATATGGCCTTCATGTCTAGCCTATCATTCACACTCTATCTCTTTAGCTTAGTGGTTTTGGAACCCTTACTCCTTTCAAGAGGTAAGGGGTTCGATTCCTCACCACCTCATTTTTATTATTCTTTTCTTTTATTATTTGTGTTCATTCCTTTTATGCCCATAATCATCCAGGTACTTGGGGACTAAACCATCCTTTTCCTTTGTTTTTGCAAACGCGTACTTTCGACCCTTTGCTTCTCTTCGACCGTGACGGTGCTTTTGACCGTCGGCCTCCTTTTGACCACAACAACGCTCGATTTTACTTACTTGAGGTATACGTTCTTTCTCCCTTATGTTTACTGGGTCTAAATTAGCACCACTCGGGATGGGTTGCTTTGGCCAGAGCTCGTCGTGAGTTAACCCAGTTACATGCCCTCATTCATACCCTGTAGTTGGTCATTTAGAGCGCTTGTGCCTAGAGGTTTTGAGCCCATTCCTTTGTGTTTTGTAGCAATCCTCTCATTTACACGTGAACCCTAATTACTTACGAGACGAGGTCCCATGGTATGTGAAGGATCATCCAATGCTCCTCCGAGGGTCGAGTTTGTAGACTTATCTTCAGACTCGGAGTCCCCCGAAGACAACCCTCACCAAGACTATGACACTTTGAGGCAGGCTCGTATACGTCATCTTGAGCATATGGTTGAACTTAGACATAAAATTTGGGTGGTGGAGAGCGAAATAGACTCAGTTCTAAGGGGCGATGGAGTATCTTTCCCCCTTGACCTTAACAACCATATAACGAACCTTAGGGTGACCCTTTTAGATCTGCAGATGGAGTTGGAGTTTATGGAGGGAAATCTCCTGCCTAAACCTCCTGCCCCGTTTTCCCCTTATGATTGTCATGGCGCCATCCCGGTTTCTCCTCAACCCTTGGTCTCGGTCTACCCTTGCTTAGCGCTTTCACACTCAGTGCCTTGGTGGAAGACCCTTGCTAAGAAGAAAAAATGGAGGGTTAAGTGCCCTGTTTCTACCTCACCTTTTTCTTTCGGTTTTACAGATATGTCAAAGAGAGTACGGCGACAGGTGGCCCCTGAGAAGCCAGACCCTGGTCTCCTGTTGGCATCTACCATAGTGTCCCACGTGTCTGAAAACAAATTGCTAGAATTAGCAGAGAAATACCGTGTTGGCAAGGAGTACAAGTTATACGTTCCTTCGAACAAGTGCCGAGCTGATAACCCTACTCAGGGCTATGTGGCTATGAGTGAACAAATCTTGAAGGCGGGTGGTATAATTCCATTACACCCATTTTTTGTCATGGTTCTCAACCATTTTGACCTTGCTCCACTCCAGTTGGCACCCAATAGTTGGCTGACTTTGAGTTGCCTCTTTATGGCGTATATGGAGCTTAACAAGCATGCTCCCACGGCTCAAGAGGTGCATTACATGTACAACCTCATGTCCACTCCTAAATCCAAAGGCTTTTATTTTCTGCAAAAAGCCAATTCTCAGGTCTCCTTGATAGAGGGTTCTGTGTCCAACCGAGGGACCTGGAAGCATGACTTCTTCTTCGTGAAAGGTCCCATTTCTATTCGTGAGCACTTTCGTTCATCTCCTAGTAAGCACAACAAGTTTTTTTTTTGAACTTACCGTTTTGGAACTTATGTTCATATTGGAAACTGTGTTGATTGTGCAGATAACTTCATCATTCCTGACATTTCCAAGTCGGAGGCGGATGCGGTGGACAAATTTCTCGATGCTAACCCTGTCAAGAAAATGGCTGCCCGTCTCTTCACCGTGACCAACCTCAACCATTATAAGCTATCCAATTTTGGAGCCTGATTTGTTGTGGCATATTTTTGAGCGGAGGAAAAAGGTGATTTTAACTGAGCCTCACTTGGATGGGGGTGATGCAGAGTGTGTGGCCGAGGAGGTTTCCGTAGAACATAGGCGATCTCACCGATCATCTCTATCTCCTAGGGTGTGCCCTCCTTTAGCCCCTACGGACCATGACATGGCCTCTCACTCCCACGATCAACAGGCCATATCGAGGGGCTTCATCTGTCCCTTTTCTGAGGACTACGATGCTTTCCCTCATGCTTCCCTCAATCCTGGTTCATCAGGGGCTCATTTTCCCGATATTCCTGCGCCCCCTCCTCCTTTAGTGAGCGGGTCATCTGTCCCATCCCAGCTAGGCGCCCCTGACTTGAAGGGGGCGCCTTGGGTGGGCCGCATGGCGACCTCTTATGGGCAACGGTATATCAAGGTCGCCAGGGATCTTCCTGAAGCTGATTGGACAGGTGTCCGAAGTTCCGCCATGTCACAGCTTGGGGAGACTCTTGTGCGCTCCGCCACTTGGGTGAGCTCATGCATCTTACATCGGCCTTACCGCCTTTTTTTTTTCTTGCTCATCATCATTATTGTTATTTTTCTTGTGCAGACTTATACAATGGCCCAACGATTTGCTGACTCACCACAAGACCTCTCCACGTCAAATGCTGAGAGGGACCGTCTAACGGTCAAGATTCAGGGGCTCGAGAGGGAACTCATTGCAACCAACCTTAAGCTTGAGAAGGCCCTGGCGAAGGCCTCTTCATCATCAAAAAAGAAGAAGAGGGCGACTTCCAAGGCTGTGATGCTGCAGAAGAAGGTTACTCACTTAGAGGCTGATCTTAGGGGAGCAGAGGCTAAAATCACAACGTTACAGGAGAGGGTCACTTCCTTAGAGGCGAATTTGGCTGATATCGAGTATAAATCCATAGAGCCCGCCCTCTACGGAGTATGGAGGCAAAATCCTAACTTCGATTTTTCCTCCTTTGGTGAGCACGTCGTTGCTAGGGTGGCTGAGTGGAATGCCTACGCAGGAGGCCTTAAGATCCCGCTTCTGCAATTTTTATCGTTCAGTTCAATGTGGTTATATGCTCATTTGAGCCTTATTCTGTTTTTAATTTTTCTGAGTCCTATCACATTGTCGAAACTCTTTTTTTTTAATTATATACATATGTGATCATTCGCTTTTGTTCCTCTATGTTTGAGGTCCTATTGAGCCTAGAAAATGGGGTTCGATGGGTCCTCTCTTTCTATACTTTTTTGTTTATCATGCTTGAGGACCTTTGGAGCCCATACGAAGGGGTTCGATAGGTCTCTCTTTGGTGCACCTTCATTGTATCTATAAGGATATGTTGACCCTTTGGGTCCTAGTCATCCTTTTATATACTTTTCCGCGCGCTTATTATTTCTTGCGAGAAGCGTCCTTCTCATCGTTATTCATAGTATTATTTTTGCAAGGGTCTCTTTTAGGATCCTTTTTGGCTAGACAGCTTGGTGGCCGCTCTAGGCTTATTGGTGGGTGCTTCTCCTGAGGCACTTCCTCTTGTGGAAGCATTTACCCTTATTATGAGGCTTTTCTTGTAGGACCTTTTGACCTCCTTGATGTTCATAAGGGTAGCTAATCCTTGTGAACTCAAGTGATGCCTTGCAAGGTCTTCTTTTTTATTTGTAAGGGGTTTTTTTTATATATATATAAGGGTCTCATTTAGGACCCCTTTTTTTATATATATAAGGGTCTCGTTTAGGACCCTTTTTTGGCTATATAATCATTGTAAATGAGGTGTTGGTAGTGCGATCATTTTGCTCAAACAAGAGTTCTTACTACATATTCATTTAATGCCACAACATATTCATTGGAAATGAGTGAAGTACATGGTAACCTATGGTGACTTCGTTCTTACTACATAACAAGGAGTATAATTTAGCCTTCTACTTCATAGCTATTACATTAGACTTGCACGTTTAGACAGAACAATAACATTCTTGCCTCAGGCATGGAGGTCTTACTGATAATAATTTTTTAGATGCTCTGCGTTCCATGCTCTAGGTACCATGGTATCATCCAAACGTGCCAGCTTGTAGGTGTTAGGGGGCACCATTTGGGCAACTTGGTAGGGCCCTTCCCAGGTTGCCCCTAATACACCCGCACTTGGGTCTCGAGTGTTGGGAAAGAATTTCCTTAACACGAGGTCTTCGACCCTAAACGCCCTCTCTCGTACCCTTGAATTGTAGTATCTTGCAGCTCGTTGCTGGTACGTTGCCAACTTCAGTTGTGCCCTTTCTCTCCTAGCTTCCAACATGTCCTAATTCCCGACTAATGTTGTGATATTAGCCTTGTCATCATATGCTTGCATGCGGATGGAATTAATCTTCATTTCTATTGGAAGGACAGCCTCACAGCCATAGGCTAAGGCGAAAGGCGTCTCTCCAGTGGTGGAACGAGGCATGGTCCTATAGGCCCAAAGCACATTGGGAAGTTCTTCGACTCAGGCTCCTTTCAACTTTTCCAACTTTGTTTTCAAGTTCCTTTTTAGGATCTTGTTGATGGCCTCCACTTGTTCATTGGCTTGTGGGTGTACTACAGCGAAGAAACTCCTCTTGATTCCCTTTTACCTGCAATATTCCTCGAATATTCCCCCTTCAAATTGCATCCCATTGTCGGAGATTATCTTGTAGGGTACTCCAAACCTGCAGACGATAAATTTGTTGACGAAGGTGGTGATTTGCTTAGCCGTTATGTTGACTAGAGGCTCCGCTTCCACCCATTCAGTAAAATAATCGACTGCTACCACTGCGTATTTTGCTCCTCCTCTTCCTGCTGGCAACGCTCCAATTAAGTCAATCCCCCACACAGCGAAGGGCCTCAGACTGGTCATGCTCACCAGCTCATTTGGTGACTGTCTGGGGTAATTTGCATGCCTCTGGCACTTGTCACACCTTTTCGCAAAATCGCTCGCGTCCTTCTCCATGGTAGGCCAATAATACCCCTGGCAGATGGCCTTTTTTGCCATGGACTACCCCCCAGCATGATTTCCACATTCCCCTTCATGTATCTCTTGCAGAATTTTTAAAGCCTCTCCCTTATCTACGCACTGTAGGAGCAGGGTAGAGAAGCCTCTCTTAAATAAGACTCCATCTACTATGGTGTATTGGGTGGCTTTGTAAGTCAGCTTACGGGCATCTTTTTTGTCCAAAGGAAAGATCCCATCATTTAAGTACCTCACGATGGGTGCAAACCATGACTCCTCAGGGCTATTGACCATATGGATCTTCTCTTCTGCTATGCTCGGCTTGGAGAGGTATTTGACTAGGATGGACTCAAGCGTGTCTTTGTCTCGAGTAGAGGCAAGTTTTGCAAGAGCACCGGCGTTTGTGTTTTGCTCCCTCGGGATCTGTTCTATGGTGTATTTTTTGAACTGATCCAAATACCCTTTCACCTTGGCGAGATATGCAGCCATTTTTGGGCCTCTAGCTTGATATTCACCCTTCACCTGAAACACTACCTGTTGTGAGTCACTAAAGACATGCAGGTGGGTTATCTTTAACTCCTTGGCTCGCCGCAGGCCAGCCAACAGTGCCTCGTACTCTGTTTCATTGTTGGAAGCTTCAAATCCCAATCTTAAGGCGCAATACATCTTGTGCCCCTTGGGTCCCATCATCACTATGCCCGCACCAGCTCCTCCTTCGTTAGATGCCCCGTCTACATGAAGGCTCCATTCTTCAGGGTGCTTTTCCTCTTCATGCGCTGGTTCATTCTCTTCTACTTCTCCCTCCTCATGGGGTCGGTGTGCAAACTCGACTATAAAGTCTGCAAGTACCTGCCCATTGATTGAGGTCCTTGGGTTGTAAGTGATGTCAAATTGACTTAATTCAATCGACCACTTTAACAACCTTCCTGAAGTTTTCGGTTTGTGCAAGACTTGACACAAAGAGGTGTTGGTGAGCACCTCAATAGCATGAGCATGAAAATAGGGCCTCAGCTTTCGAGAAGCCACTATCAAGGCATATGACAACTTCTCTATTTCTGGGTATCGAGTTTCTGCGTCTACCAACCGCTTGCTCACATAGTACACAGGCTGTTGGTGCTTCTTTTCTCCTTTGACCAAGGCGGCACTTATAGCATGCTCTGATACGGCTAAATACAAGTACAACTTTTCCCTTTTTTTTTTCTTGGCCAAAAGGGGTGGTTTTCCAAGGTGTTCCTTTAGCTAAGTGAAGGCTTCCTGACAATCATCATCCCAAGCGAACCTTTTGCTCCCTTTTAGGATGTTGAAGAAAGGGAGGCATTTGTCAGTGGACCTGGAGATGAACCTATTGAGGGCTGCTATTCTCCCTATTAAGCATTGCACCTCCTTCTTGAATCGTGGTGGGCTCATTTCCAGCAGTGCCTTGATTTTGTCAGGGTTGGCCTCGATACCTCGGGAATTCACCATAAAAGTTAGGAATTTTCCTGATGACTCCAAAGGTGCACTTGAGCGGGTTTAGCTTCATTTTGAATTTTCGGAGGGTGCCGAACATCTCACTGAGATCGTTTATGAGCTCTTCTGCCTTCTTTGTCTTTACTAGCATATCATCCATGTATACTTCCATATTCCTTCCTATTTGATTCGCAAACATTCTGTTCACCGGCCTTTGATGAGTAGCACCTGCGTTCTTCAAACCAAAAGGCATCACTTTGTAGCAATAAAGTCCCTTATCTGTTATGAACGACGTGTGCTCTTCATCGGCCAGGTTCATGGGTATTTGGTTGTACGCAGAATATGCATCCATGAAGCTAAGTAGCTCGTGCCCCGTCATGGCATCTACTAACTGGTCTGTCCTGGGAAGCGGGAAGCTGTCCTTAGGGCAGGCTTTATTGAGGTTAGTAAAGTCCACACAAGTCCTCCACATTCTGTTGGGCTTTGGGACTAACCCTGGGTTTGATACCCATATTAGGTAGAATGCCCCTTGGATAAATCCATTTGCCTTTAACTTGTCAACCTCTTCTTTTAGGGCCGCGTATCTTTCTGGGTCTAGCGCTCTCCTTTTCTGCCTCACAGGCCTTGCTTTTGGGTCGATGTTTAAGTGATGACACATGACTGATGGGTCTATTCCTATCATGTCCTCACGACTCCAGGAAAATATGTCGAGGTTGGCTTTCAGAAATTCTACCAGCTTCTCCTTCACGATACTCGTAAGGTTTCTTCCTACCTTCAACTTTCTCAATGGCTCATTCATGACTGTAACCTCTTCCAACCCCTCTACCGTCTTGGCTCTAGGTTCTTCCGTGACTCACGGGTCCAACTCGTGCGGGTTTGCGCCTTCATGCACAACCATTGCCATAGGTACCGATAGCTTTGTAGTCGTGCAGAGGGATGTGTTATAGCATTCCCTCGCTTCCTTCTACTCTCCTTTCATGATTGCTATTCCCCTAGGAGTTGGGAATTTCATGGCTAAGTGGTATACAGAAGTTATCACCTTCAATTCTCTTAGGGAGGGTCTCCCTAATACAGCATTGAAGGCTGAGGTGTAATCCACCCCGACAAAGTTTGCCACTATGCTGGTTTCTTTGGGTTGTTCTCCCATGGTGAGGGCTAACTCAATTGTCCCTAAGGGTTGTATTGAATCTCTTATAAATCCATATAGGGAGGTATTGCAAGGCTTTAGGTGTCGGATGTTTAGTCCCATTTTCTCTAAAGCTGAGCGATAAAGGATGTCCACAGAGCTTCCATTATCCACCAAGACCCGATGCACCCTCATGTTTGCAAGCTGTACAGTCAACACCAAGGAGTCAATATGAGGGAAATGTACACCTTGTGCGTCTTCTTCGGTGAAGGTTGTCGAGTCATTCTCACCCTTGAAACTCTTCGGGGGCGTTGCTCCAAACTTAAGACGCATGGGGGTGGACTTCGTCTGGCCTCCCTGGCATATTTGTCTCACCCCTTCCTTGATTCGCCTCCGAATCCTGGCCCTTCAAAAATGGTCCTGACTTCTCCTTATACCTTCAGGGCCACCTCTTGTGCCCCTGGCGAGGATACCCCTTCTTCCAGCCTTTGGTTCTCTTTGCGGATGTATCTGCCCAAATGTCCCCTGCGTATAAGCTCTTCGATTTCTATTTTCAAATGGTTGCATTCTGCGGTGGCGTGGCTGATATCTTTGTGATACTGGAAATATTTACTGGGGTCTCTTTTTTACCGGTCTTTTTTCATTGGAGGGGGCTTTCTGAAAGGGACTTGGTTTTCATTTGTGACGAAAATATGTTCCCTAGCGTGGGTGAGGTCGATATAAAAGGTACAGTGGCCTTGCCTGTGCTCATCAGTGCACTAGGGTTTCCGAGGTCGATCATCTCTTGTTCCTTCATAGACCCTCTTCTTCTTTGCACCACTTTGGCTTTCCCGGATTGAGGGTTTTGGTGGGGACTAGTCGTTCCGGCCTTAAGGCTTTCGTGGCCATCCTCTACGCAAATATATTTCTGTGCCCGCTCGTAAAAATCGTCCAAATCTATGACCACTTTCTTGAGCATGTTATCCCATAACTTACTTCACGGGCGCACTCTGGCCATGATGGCCATTTTTAGCTCTCTACGGGTCAAGCTCCCTACCTTGGCTGCCTCATTTTCTCCTTGTTTCACGTTAGCGAGGTTGGTGCCCGGCATTGTGTAATCACGCATGGCATGATGTTGCTGGAGAAATTCATCAGAAAATTGTTGCCATGACCTGATGGACTCTAGTCGAAGTCTTTTGAACCAGTTGTACGCAAGTCCTTTCAATGTGACATCAAAGCAATGGCACCTGGCTCTGCTACTAATCCCCTTTAACTTCATGCGTCCAGATGGTGCTTGGGATCTGTGTTTCCTTCATATGGGGTCATATGAGGCGCCTTGAAGTTTGTTGGGAGTCGGATGGCTTGGATTTCCTTCATGAAGGGTGATTCATGGTCGAATTCTGTAGTGCACCAAATTTTTTTTTCAGATTATTTAAATTTTTGTGATTTATTTTATTTAAATGTTAAGTGTGATGAATTGTTTTATTTAAGTGTTGTTATTTTATTTAGTTGATTGTTTGTTTTATTTGATTGTTTATTATTTTATTTAATTGTTAGAATTGTTTGGTATAATCTTTTGAATTTAAATTTGTTAATTGTTTGTTTGGTTAATTAATTTAATAAGTGAATAGTGTGTAACATGTGTTATTTTACTATTAGTGTTACATTTTAAATAAATGTGACAATTGAGGTAATTATGTGAGTTATGATTGAATGCACTAAGGTGCATGGTAGATAGTGATGCACTCTAGTGTTTTAGTGTGTGCTAGTACATGGTAATAAGGTGCACATGTGTGGATTTTCTACACATTTTATAATTGCCATTTATTATATTTTTGGGTAGTTTATTTTAATAAGTAGGGAATTAAAGAAAAATAAAATAAAAATAAAGGAAATGGCATGTAGTGTGGACGTGTATGTGTAGTGGGAAAAGAATGGTTTATTCCATTTATTTTCTGGATTCAATTAAATTAAAATTAGAAGACCATGGTTATTTTAGGTAAGGATGTGATCATCTTTTTATTCCTTGCCATTTAAAGATAAAAACAATTATACAAAAATTAAGAGAAAATATGGAGAGAATAGGAAACTTACCTTTTCTTTTTATTAAGCCATTATGAGAGAATAAGGATAAAGGGGAAAGGAAAGAGGGGAAGAGCCATTTGCTCTTGTGGCTGCCGAAATTAGAGAGAGAGAGAGAGAGAGAGTGGCGTGTAGAGAGAGAGGGAGAAGAAGAAAGAAAGAAAGAAAGAAAGAAGAAGGTGAAGAGGAACCCATCTTAGAGTATGTTCTCTTGTTTTTCTTGTTTGTCTAATCTCTTTTTATTGATTATATGTTATTGACTTGTTTATTTGTTGTGTGTGTTTGGGTTCTTTCTCCTCCTCATGGTGGTTTTCAAAAAAAAAAACCCTAGGCTTGAACAAGGGTGTGAAGTTTGGGTGTTGATCTTATTGTGTTCTTGATTTTACAATCAAGAGAGGTAATGGTCTTTCTTAGCCTATATATTGGTTTTGATGGGTTTGTCTTTGAGGTTTTTGATGGTGATGCTAATGGTTGATTATTGTAGGATTGATGATTATGATTTGTATATTTTGAGAATATGATTTGTTTAAAAAGGGTTCATGGGTATGATTGAGGGAATGGATTTGATAGGGTTTATAATGAGGAGATATGTTATGTTTATATTGCTATGGTTATCTTTTTAATCTTTGATTTATGTAAATGGTAAATGATGATTTTAGAAATATGATAAGAATTATGTTAGGGTTTTTGTAAAGGCATGTTCATGAGATATGGTGTTATGAATTTATGTATGCTATTGCCATGGTTATTGTTGTTGGATTTCATGTGTAGATTCAATGGAATAGAAAATTGGTTTTATAAGACTTCATGTGAATATGTTAGTAATATTAGAATCATGTATATAATAAGAGTATGATGAGATTTTGGACATGTATGATTTTATGTGAAATTTTTGGGATAAAAGATGAGTTTCATGAGAAATTAAGCTTGCTGATTTTTGCAAATAATTGGGTAAAAGTTTGATTTAAAAATGATTTGCATGCATAAGTAATGTCCTTGATGTTATGTAAAATTTATGGAATTAAAAATGGGATTTTAAGTCTCATTAAAATGATATTTTACTCAAATAATTACCTACAGAATTTTTATTGATTTTTGAGAAAATATGAGCTTTTAAATTGAATATGGTGATTTTTAATGATAAAAATAGTTGCTGGAATTTTTGAAAGAAAATATGAAGTGAGTTTCACTAAAATGAATTTGATGAGATTTTGGAATAAATTATTTTTCCTAAGTTATGGTAATATTGAAAAATGGTATTTTTAATGGTATGAATGCATATTTTGATAAATTATGATTTTTCCTTTGTTTTGATTGAGAAAAATATTTAGATTCTATTTATTTGTGATTTTTGAAGAAAATAAATGGTGGCTGAAAGTTTGTTTTAAAAAGGTTAAAAAAATTGTTATTTAATTGTCACATATGGATTTTTGTTACATAAAACTAAGTCTTAAATAATTTAAATCAAAATGTATTTTCCACACTTAAAAATATATTTTTCTCACCTCATTTATGTAACACAATGATAAAATTTATTTTTCTAAAGAAACATATTAAAAATAGGCATTTTAATTAAATCCAAGCTTTTTGGTTAATTCTTTGTAATTTGATATTAATGAATGAAATTGTCACATATTTTATTTTTGAGCTAAAATAAAATAATTTTATAAAATAAAATAATGTTTTGAGAAATTTAATCAACTTAGAAATTTTAAGAAAAATAAAGCATGTAATAAGTCTATTGATTTTAAAACAATAAAAGTAAGAAGTGTAGAATTATCGTTTTTGAAAACGTCTCTATTACGCAATGTTCCAACGTATGCATGTTACATGCAACTCCACTTTTACGTCCAAAATTATGTTTATTATTCAACTATGTGGTTTTTATAAAACGATCATGCAAGTAAAATGGGTAAAACGAGCATTATTCTTTTATGGCTTTATGAGTAGTTAAGAATAATTGCATGTTTTTGTGTAACTGTTATTATGTGTACATGGCCCATGCACACGTGAGTTGTGTGGAAGGGCAAAATAGAAATTTTATGGACCTAAGAAATGTTATTTTGATTATGATATAGGCTCGTTGAAAGATTGTGAAATTTCTTAGCTTGGACCTGAGGTAAGGAAGTTAGATAGATTCTATGATTTTATGCTATGAATGGTAAGACTGTTGTATGAATGAATTGTTATGAATTATGAATGTCATAACGTGATGATATGTTGAATGTGATATGTGTATGGATGTTAGATACATCAAACCAGTTACGATGTTAGATACATCAAACAGATTACGATGTTAGATACATCAAACAGATTACGATGTCAGATACATCGAACGAGTTACTAAGGACATTGAGACGTAACTCCTAGGGCGGACGCGCCGAGGTTATTCAAGGACCAGTGATCTCCTGTTTACCTCATAGGGTGACATGGACAACTAGCGATCCGTGCTCATCATGTATGCTGTATGTTTGTGATATGATGATATGTTACGATTATGTTATGATATGATGATATGTTACGATTATGTTATGTTATACCATGATGTTTTAGATGAACGTTAGTGTTTGTTTTTGTTGTATTCTTACTTGCTTATTTGTTTGTACTTCCTTACTGGGCTTTTAGCTCACCCCCCTTACTTTCCTTCCAAGTAGCAAATAGGATTTCTTTATGGCACGCGTGGTGACGTGAGGAGTTCTTTCATCATGGGGTGTATGGCATGGGGTAATCCTATGGACGGAAAAACGATCAACGTAGGACGCCATTTAAATTATGTTCTGTTTTTAAGAGACTTTCCTAAATTATCAGTGGGACCCAGTTATTTAATTTTTGGTTTCTTTGAACTTTGCATAAAAATCTATGTTTTATTTTAAAACTTATGGCGCCAACTTGCATGGTTTTAAACAAGTCCCCCTGAGACTTTGATAATGAATGGTATTCTTTTATAAACTATGTTATGTGAATGTTTTGTAAGTATTAGTCTAGGGCGTTCGTTACAAATTCGTCCTCAATGGCTTGCCCTCCAGATGCAGTGATGATCTTGCTCCAAAGGCTCCTCATTTCTGAGTCTAGGTTATGTCTCCTCTTGTTCAAGGAGTCTCTCAACGTGGACGGGTTAGCATCTCCCTTTCCTTTGCCTTCCCGGGGTGCCATAGGAGGTGTAGTCCTTTGATCTGCCCTTTTCTTGTTGAGTTCCTCTCGTAAATCTGAGGGTGTTTTCCTTTAGGTGACTTCGACTTCGTTATGAGGGCCAGCGTTGTTCTTCTGCTCTGGCCTCTGGGGCTGCTTCGGTGGTCCGGGACGTTCGTGCTGCTTTGTCCGGTGGGTATTACTGGTGGAGAGTCGAGTCCTCCCATCATCCACTGAGACTATGGTCTCTGCCCCCTCTTGACCTCTCTCTTTTCACCTAGGGAGAGATATGTTTGATTTCCCTTGTAGCAGGCCATTTAACACCTCTTACATGTTCTCTAAGGTGGTTTCTAGCTTTTGGTTCTTACGGTGCAGTTCACGTATCTCCTCTTCATAAAATCGAGATCTAGAACTCAAGCTCACGGAATGGACCCGGGGATGCTTGTCAGGTCTGCGCGTCGATGGGCCTGGATCTTTCCGGCAGAAGTTTGGCACCTACGGCGGCCTTAGGGGCGAGAACTCACCAGCATCTCTTGTAGGGGCAGCTGTTGACCTTGGACGATTTTCATCAGGTGGGATGGCCGGGGATGAGGCCTCCCTTTAATCTTTGTGAACCTTGAGCTCCTTTGGGGCCTCCACATTTTTGGGTGGAGGAGGATTCTTCATGGAGGCTTTTAGCTGATCTCCATCAAGGTGGACCTCCACCTCTAGTGGCTCTCTCAGTCGTTTAGAACGTCTTGGAATTTTTTCCTGTCAGAATCAATGGGAGAACAGTTGCTTGACACTTATTCTTCCCACAGACGGCGCCAAAATGTTGACGGTGAGAACTCATCAACAATGTTAAGTTAGAAAAATCAAAGTATGTAGCTTAAAAATGAAAAACTTCACTGATCTAATAAGAAATTTAGAAGATAGTTGCAGAAAGAAAATGGCGAAAAGAACTTGTATTTCTCTTGGTATAATGCTACAGTGTTTTTTCCAACCCCTTCAATGTTGAAGTGGGGTTCCCTTTATAGTGGGCTCTAATGGCCCCTGATACATTGTGGTCCAGGGGACCAGATTGTACACAAGTACATTGTCAGGAGAGTGGTATCAGGTGTAGTGGTGTCGGCTCTAGTACATGGTTAGAGTCTGTGGGAGCACCTCCACTTTAGTGCTCGATTGTGCCTCCACTACTCGCCTAGTACTAGTGTCAGAGATGGGTTGGTGAGGACCACAACAAGTACCTCACTTGTACGACCATTACTTGTCTGGCGTGGGCCTTATGTCCGTACTCTAATTCCTCTTAGTTTGCAAGTGCGCTCCGTACTTCTTCTGACTCCGCGCGAATCGCTATGAGGCTTCCCCTATCCGTCCTTAATCGTGTGTTACAGAGGTCCTTGATTTTACTTCTTGTGAGGCCCACAGTAAGAGCGGTTCCCCGTTGGTGAAGCTTATCTCAAGGAGAGAGATAAGGCCTCTTCAATGAGGCCTACTACGTATGCGACGTGAAACACCTCGGGAAGGCCATATCTCGTGAGGCCCCTAGTGATGCGGTTGTGGCGAGGTGAGGCAAGGCCGTCTCTCGCGAGGTCCTAGGGACGCGGCTGTGGCGAGGCGAGGTGAGGCCATCTCTCGCGAGGTCCTAGGGACGCGGCTATGGCGAGGCAAGGCGAGGCCGTCTCTCGCGAGGCCCTAGGGACGTGGATATGGCGAGCCCGTCTCTCACGAGGCCCTAGTAATGCGGTTGTGCAGAGGCGAGGCGAGGCCCTAGTGACACGGCTGTGGCGAGGCGAGGCGAGGCCGTATGTCATGAGGCCCTAGTGACGCGACTGTGGTGAGGTGAGGCGAGGCGAGGTCGTCTATCAGGAGGCACCTAGGGACGCGGCTGTGGTGAGGTGGGGCCGTCTCTTGCGAGATCCTAGTGATGTGGCTGCCTCCCCAAGATGCTTGCCTTCTTGCACCATGGACCTAGGTGCGCGTTGTACTTTGGCAAAGCGATGGCGCGAGATGTCTCGGGGAAACCGTACTTTGCGAGACCCCTAAGGGTGAGAGGCCTTGCTAAGCATGTCTTCTTGTGGCATGGACCCAGGTATGCGAGGCGAGGGCATAACGGACTCACGGAGGCGTAGGGGTGATGATCTCATGGAGGTGTATGAGGGCATCGTGTGGCACACCTCCTGGGCTCGCGAGGCGCGGGACAGGGGTCCCGTGTGGCACACTTGCTGGGGCTTCGCTTGGCAAGGCTTCCCAATGCACACCTAGAGACGTAGGCACAGGTATGTACTTAGGCATTTATAGGACCTTTGCACGTGCTTTGGATCTTTTACATGTATGGAATTTTTTGCATCCACAATTTTGTTACCGGGTTACCACACACTCCGAAAGGTCACGATGCAATCTGGGTTATCATGGATAGACTGAAAAATTCCGCCCATTTCTTACCCATTTAGACAACGGATGGTGCAGATAAGTTGACAAACTTGTACATTGCTAAGATAGTGCGATTACATGGGGTTCCCATCTTTATAGTGTCTGATCGTGACGAGAAATTTACCTTCGCATTCTGGAGAAGAATGGAAATGGGATTGGGACCTAAACTCTAGTTTAGTATTGCCTTCCACCCATAGACGAATGGCCAGAGCGAACGAATGATTCAGACCTTTGAAGACATGTTGAGAGCTTGCGTGGAGGATTTTCAAGGTTCGTGGAGTGTAAAACTTCCATTAATTGAGTTTGCCTACAACAATAGCTACCATGACTCAATAAATATGGCTTCGTATGAGGCACTATATAGAAGAAAGTTTTGATCTCCAATCCATTGGCATGAGACCAGTGAAAGGAAATTCTTGGGATCAGAAGAGGTAGACCAAGCTACGGAGGACATTAGGTCAATTTGTGAGAGGTTACAGGCCTCTATAGATTGACAACGTAAGTATGCCGATTGTCAATAGAGACCTTTAGAAATTGAAGTAGGGGACAAGGTACTGCTAAACATAGCTCCACTAAGAGGAGTTATGTGGTTCAGGAAAAAGGGCAAGTTGAGCCCTAGGTACATAGGACCGTTTGAGGTTTTGGAACGCATGGCGAAGGTGGCTTATCAACTATCCCTTCTGCCCGCGTTCTCTAGAGTTAATTATGTGTTCCATGTGTCAACCTTAAGGAAGTACGTGAACGACCCCAATCATGTACTGAGTTACAATGAACTTAGCATAGATCCTCAGCTGAATTATGAGGAAAAATCAGTCACAATTCTGGATCGGAAAGACAAGGTGTTAAGAAACAAAAGAATACCTTTTGGTAAAGGTACAATGGTGTAAACACGACATTGAAGATGCAACCTGGGAAACATAAGCCGAGATGCAGGAGTGAAATTCCCATCTGTTTTGTGTTTCGAGGACGAAACTTTTATAAATTGTAGGTATTGTGGCGTCGTGTGTTTTGAACACACGTTAATAATCGGTTCGAGCCAGTGAAGAATTATGTGGAATATTACTTTGATAAATGATATTATACGAGTTTGTGATAATTCATGAATTTTAATAGTCATTGTGATGATCTGGTAAAGGATCTAGTTATACGCAAAGAAAGATTGGTCTCGGACCAAGCGGTTTACCATAATGGGAGAAAAATCTCGGATTAAATAAAATAGGAAAGACTATGGCATAAAAATATTATTTTTTTGGAAACTAGAAATTTATTGTTGTGCCAATAAATTTTAAGATAATTGATGGGCTTAAGAATGAAAAGTTCTTGCTCAGGCCTTTAAGGGCATTTTGGTCAATATGTGATAAATTGACAAAATTATTGGATATTGTGACGAATTTTATTTTTGGTCACAACTTAATTTATTTAATTATGCTTGGAGATTTAAAAACTATAGGTTAAAAATTAAGGGAAATTTAGAGCACAAAATTTCCAAAGGGCCCTTGGGTTCCTTATATGTAAGGTAAATTAAGTAAGGCTATAAGAGTAATTTCCAAGGGAAGAGAGAGATAGAGAAATGGGTGGCAAGGCTAAGGGTAGATCCTAGGGTTCTCATGAGCTATGACACATACCCCAAAGAGCCAAGAATAGGAAGAGTTTTACCCTATTCACAAGTTAAGAGTTTAATCAATTTTTTCCTCTCAAAACAATTTTGTCTATACCATTCCGTATCCCGAACCCAAAACCCTCTCTATCCCTAACCTCCATCTCTGCAACAAACTCTCTTCTTAGCAAGCTACACTCATCTTCTCCATTGGAGAAGGAAGAAGTTCAAGAAGAAACCCTTGTCTAGTGTAAGTATCAAATCTTTTGTGCATTTTCCTTCTCTTTCCCCTTCAAACCCGAAACCCTAGGGGTTTCCTTGTGCATGCATGTAATCTAATAGCCATGCATGGCATTAATCTTGTTTTCTAGTGTTCAAGAGATGCTTTTACTAGTTGGATCTCAAAGATTGAGCACATTTGTGATCAAATAAAGCAATGTAAGAGGTTTTTGTAAGTTTGCATGTTCTTGTCCCTCATCTAGTTTCTTCCTACCCTAATCTTTTCTTAAAAATATGCATGTCGGACTTGGGGCTCGGTTTTGTATTGTGTAGAGAAAAAAGGGAAGCTTTTGAAGAGCTAAGGAATAAATCTCCAAGCTAGAGCTTCAAAAGGTAGAAATCTATGGTTGTTTCTTTGAGTTTTGTGATTATTTTTGTAGATCTGGTTGTATAGGGTATTTCAATAGTATTTGGATCCTATTTTATGCTTAAGGTTGAGATTGTGTGTTATGATGAATTTCATGCATGCATGTGGCTAGGGTTTGTGCTAGAAATACTTGTTTTGGTTTAGTGTGAGTAAAAATGCATGCTACCAAAATTCTTGGTTTGGCTTCCAATGGGCCATATCACACCTTACTGCCTCTAATTATGAAAATAATTTGTTTATTTGTGAGTACTTGATGTTAGGATTTTGAAAATCACAAAAAGCATTTTTAAGGCCAAGTTATTCACTTTTCGGCATTGTGATGCAAATCTGGAAAATTTCTGGTCAGTATGCACTACACGGATATCTTTGTCTTTTGAACGGGTTTTACTAATCTAAAAGCTATTAAATTTGGTAGGATATTAGTTGATATTTGTAAAATGATCCCTGTAAAATTTTAGAGGAAAATGTGTTATAGTTTAAGATAAACAAATTTTCAAAATTTTCCCTAAAATCTGGAAAAAAAACTTCTGGGCAGTGGTAGATTTCTTTATTTATTTGAATCCGTTTTACTATCCCAAAAATTATGAAATTTTGAAAGAAGTTAGTTAAGATATGTATCAGGATCTCTATAAAATTTATGAGAAAACTGTGTCACGGTTTAAGAGGAAAAAATTTATAAGTTTTCCCTAAAATCTGAAAAGTAGTTATTTTGGACCATAGTGAAAATTAATTTTTGGGAGGTTAGTTCTCCTAACCTAAAACGAGTTTTGACGCGAGATTTTTGCCTAGTTCCCGTCCTTATGACACATAATACAGGAACAAAATTTTAAGGGCTTTGGCAAAAAACTCAACTTATGGGAAAAGTTTAAAAATGGGACTTAATTACTTTAATTCAAACAGTGAAAGTAAAATTTTGGAAATGGGAAAAATGGTTCTTTTATGAAGGTAACTAGGGATTTGGAGGATTAACCAATCAAAAATCAGCTTGAGTTAACTGAAGTGTGATTTTTACCATTTTATAAATTAAGGTTCCAATTGCCCTTCTTTTAAAAAATACCACAAAAGATGTTTTAGATTATCATTAAACTTGGTAAAAATAGAAGTTTAGGTTAAAAAGGTTCTTTATAAACAAAATGTGACTTTTCAAAAATAATAATAATTATAGAGTCTAAAAGGAGTATTTTGGTATTATTGAAGGAAATGGTGAACTTCATAAAATGACGAAAATTATGGTATTTTTCAAAAGATGCGATTTTGTTCACTCCTTTTTCTAAAACCAGAGTACCAAATGATCAAATAAGATAATTCCTTCTTGAAGAAATATTAAAACACACGGTATGGAGAGCATGTTACTGTGAGACCGATTTTCCTATGATAACTTAAATACTGAAAAGAAAACTCGGCCTTATACACTATGAAGTGTATAAGAGGCAACAATATAGTCTCTGAGAGTTTATTGCATGTAGCTATTGTAAAATATTAGCTATAAGTATATGCCATAGTTTAATCCGTGTACATTATACTAATTACAGTAACTGTCAAAGGGAAAAACGAATAGCGATATTAAGAATCCAACTGGGAACTAAGGACTCCAAGTGTAACGCCCTACTACCTTAGAGCCGTTACTAAGTGAGTTTAAAACAGGAATTGTGCATTTAATTGACTCAAAGTGGTTTCTAAAACCAAAAGTGTGATTAAACCAGAGTTTGAGGCTGTATTCTTTTAAAATGTTTAACTTCATTGAAAGCGTTAAATATAAAACATCTGGGATCCCAAATTAAGGTTTACAAAATATTTACAACTCAAAATAGGTTTACACTTGATCAGCTATCAAAAGAATGGTTAAATACAGCCATATACAAAATGCCCCCAACCAAAGCAGTCGGGCAGGCCAAACATGTACGCACTGCCCCCACGCTCTCCATACTCATGGCCGGTTGACTGACTCCTTGCTTTTACCTGCCACACGGAGCACCCGTGAGCCGAAGCCCAGCAAGAAAACCCAAATAACACATAACATATGCAAATCATATAGCTGACATAATTCACTGATAAATAGGAAAAACCATCATAATAAATAAGTACGGCCATGCCGCCCCAGAGGCCTTACCAAAGCCTGGGGTTTCGGTTCTCACCGCGAGGATAACTCATGTATCCCTTGGGTCCCACCCTGAATATAAGCATCCCATGTGCTGAGTGTTACTTTCGGCCCCACGGCCGTACCCGGCCTATGCCGCTCTCGGCCCATGCCGTTCATTACATTGTAATCACACATATAGCACATTCGAAATAATCATTCACACACATCATGATTCATTTAAGATTAAACATTTGCACATAATACAATCTCGGGCCATGCCCTACAATCACACAGTGGGGGCCATGCCCTAATCTCGGGTGTTATGGTTTTCTTACCTGTATTCCGTGCTTTTCGATGCACCACGGTCACGAGCACGGTCCACTAGCACGGGCCTCTCCGAAATCCTAGTCACAACACACATAAAACACTTATAATACTAACCAAGCCCAAAACCACTTCCCGGGACCAATCCCGTACTCCCGGGACCTCTAAAACCTTAAAACAACACCCCGGAGGCATCCCCCGAACCCCCGGAGCTACGACCTAAAATTGCCAAAAAGACTATCCTGAAAATTTCCTTGTGCTGCGGCACCCAACAGACAGAAGCTCCCTCGCCGCAGCACACAAAAACCCTGCCGCGGCACACCTTCGCAGACCCAGAATTCTGGGTTTTTCCTGCAATTTTCTCGAGCTTTAACCTCACCAAATCACCCCAAACCAGCACCTAAGTCTCAAAACTCAAATCCAAACCTCAAATGAACAATCTAACACCCTACAAACACTAGGATCAAGGTCAAAACATCAACACACCCAAGATCCACACCATTGACCTCAAATTCAGCAACCCAAAACAAAACCCATGAAAATCTTAACTCAAGCATTAAATTCCTCAACCAACACAGAAAACAAACTTAAATAATCATAAGATCCTTACCTCAAGAGTAGAATCCACCCTAAAAGTTTCCTTGATCTCCTCCTAAGCTTCCCACTTCAGCCCCTTCTACACTTCTTCTTCTTCCTTCTTCTTGCCCTAGCCTTTCTCTCCTCTTCTTTTCCTTCTCTTCTAATTTTATCAAAACCACAAGTGAACCCAAATGCCCAAACCATACCCCCTAAATCCCAGCTGCAAAATGTCTATTACCCTAGCCAAAAGACCATTTTACCCCTTCTTCATAACCCTTCCTAACTAAACCTTCAAGGGCACCTAAGTCCTTTCACTTTTATTTCATTTCTACCATTTTCTATCTAAAACTTGTTACCCAAAGTAGTTACAAACAGTTACCCAGGTTACTCAATTACCAACAACTAACCACTCATTCTCAACTCAACTTTATAAGATTCCCGAAGTACCCCTAGGCTCCTCCCGAGCCGGGTACAACATCCCGTTGTGACTTTTAGGCTAATTGGCTCACTAGGACCGTCTCGATGCGTGCATCCTGATAATAACACCACACTCACATGGCACAATTCACATAGTACAATTATCACAGATATGCCCTAACATGGCCAGATTACAATCATGCTCATTCTAAGACAATCAGGTCTACATGCATACTAATTCACATAGTCATGCATCTCAAATAATCAAATAATCACATAACGTGCAATAATTGTAATCATGCATTAAGCTCAATAAAGACACACACCAAATCCCATTATGCCCTCCAGGCATACTACTCTAGGCCCTAAGCCTTAACATTGAATTTGGGTCGTTACACCAAGTAAGTTAGCATTTCCCTTTCTTGGCTATAACATGAATATACTAATGTGTGCTTGTAGTAGTAGATTACACTAGTTTTTTTTGGGTCATTAAGACCAGGGTATGCTTAATACCTACTCTTGCAATGCTTTTGCATTATGCAGCTAAATTGTAAGTAGGTTCGGGTTGGAGCTAGAACCTTAGCGTAATATAGTCCGGGTTGGAGCCAGGACATGGTAAGGTAATGTCTGGGTCAGAGCCAGAACATGGTAAAATTATAGTCCGGGTTGGAGCCAAAACATGGAAAAATTATAGTCCGGGTTAGAGCCAGGAAATTATAGTCCGGTTTGGAGTCTGGACATGGTAAGATAAAGTCTAGATTGGATCCAAGACATGGTAAGATAGTCCGGGTTGGGG
Organism: Humulus lupulus; assembly: GCF_963169125.1. Classification (NCBI taxonomy): domain Eukaryota; kingdom Viridiplantae; phylum Streptophyta; class Magnoliopsida; order Rosales; family Cannabaceae; genus Humulus; species Humulus lupulus. The sequence continues at coordinate 173,810,784 of NC_084802.1, read as the reverse complement.
CCAGGACGTTAAGAGTGATTCCGGGTTGGAGCCAAGATCCCTTGTGTTTGTTCAAATTGATTAAATTGTGTAATTATATATATCTTGAATGTTCTGGAATTTTCTGAGTGTAGTTTATTATGATATGTGTGACATTGGTTGTTAGGTACAATCAAAGTATTTGATTCTGATAGGGCTATTATTTGAGAATTGTATGATAGGGTTGAAACTTATCCAATACCATAATGATCGGTAGCGATAACTACCTTTGGTTAACCTGTTACTGGGTTTAGTATACTTGTGTTGTAAGGCTATTCTTACTAAGCGTTTTCGCTTACCTAGTTGTTTCATGTTGTAGGTAAGTACAAAGGCTAAGTGGATGTTGAAAGCTCATTATTACTTTTGGGATAATAACTTTATTATAACTTTGTGGATGAGTATTTTTATTTCCGTTTGCTAAACCAGTGTGCACATGACCTTTTAAAAGTTTTTTTATATGAATTTTCGGTTATTGTAAGTTAAAATGAAAGTTTTAAACTTCTGCATGATTTTTTGTCTTGTATGTTTTGGGTCATTTTAGTCAGCCTTCCAATCAATCGGACAATAGTGGGCACATTTTTCGGGTGATCGTGTGCCTCTGCACACTTCCATCTCTTGAACAACTCTCGTCGAGTCATGCTCCTAAGCATCTATGAGTGCATCCATGAATTAATGCTATCTAGCCAAGATACTCAAATTGTCCATAGGTTGTCACTATGGCAAGGCGAATTCCCCAACATTCGCAAGCCAAGGTAGCATGTGTGACCCAAAGCCAACACCAAGCTGACGTGCCAATGCCTCTCATCATGCCTGTTGCGTAAATTTAAGCAATTAAAATGTGCAAGTATACACAATCGGCAACGAGTAATATAGTAGTAAATGAGTATCGTCTCCACAGGGATTTTAAACTAAATAATTGCAAAATCAACTAAAGAACAATTTAAAAATAAGATAACAAAATTAAGAAAATGATTGGAATATGAATCTGAAATTTAATGGGTATACGTAATTTCAATTAAAATAAAATGAAGAACTCAGAAGAAATTAATTCAGAGAAGATCTATGTGAACAATTAGATCTGGATGGCTATTTCCCCTGTATAAATTGCCCAGTTGTTATAGCAAAGGTTCAGCAATCAAGCACAGAGTTAACCAATTTCACAAGAGACCAGTAAGCTTTTTCCAAAACCCACTGATATACTTTCACAACTCAATTCAACATATTCCTATATTAAATCAGGTTGCAAAACAGTCATTAAATCACCAAATCTCAGGTTATACAAGGTAGCAAAACATTCCTATTTTACTACTAAGATTTACCTAAAATGGTATTTCTCTTGCATCATTTAAGTGGATTCAGCTAGACAAATTCTTTCCAAAATTCAGATCTAGCTAGTTAATTGTTAGTTATGGCCAGTAAACAACAATCAATGAGCATTAATTACACTTAAATGAACAATGGCAAAATTACTAAACTCATGCATTGAATCAATACTTCATCATATAAGGTTCATAGCCACCCAAATCTTAAGGAAATTAGTTCATGTCTGAAATCAAGATTACAAAACCAGCTGAAATGAAATCATCCATAATACTCAGTTCACAAATTAGAAAATAAGAAGATACACTACAAAATGAGGAGGATAGAAAAAAGAGTTAGTAGGATTTTTGTTGTGCTAAATCCTCCTAGCCGTGAGCCTTGTTGACCTTCCTCTTCTGTGTATTCTCTCTGTTTTTCCTCTTTTTTCTCTGTACTTTTCTTTCTCTGATGGTGATGGTCAGAATTCGAAATCTCCAAAATGGTACTCCTCTATATTACGGCTGGGTCCTTCCTTTTAGGGTACTCTCCTTACCCTAATTAGAAAGCTCCTTTCCTTCTTTGGTCCCTCTCTTGCCACCTCATCCAGCTGACTTACTTCTTAAAATGGGTGCCACATAGGCGCTGAGATTAGTAAATAAATGCAGCTGGTTTTTGTCCACGTCATCTGCCTTCTCCCCAGGATTGCTATGCATCTGGCCTACAGCAACGAAACAGCAATGCTCCCCTTTCAGTCCCCGTTTTCCTTCTGCTCCCTTAAATTCCCTTTGGCATTTTTAAGTTTCCTTTCCTAAACAACACAAAACAGAAATTTACACAAAATATTTACAAATAATACATCAAATTACCGACTCTCAATATGGACTCGCTACCTAGAACAAAAGGGGAAAAATTAAACAAATTCACAGAAACACACTTTCATTACTCTTTTCAACTTAAAAACAAGCTCAAAGATCATAAAAATAACTCTAAATCCTAGAGTTATCAACACCCCAAACTTGGCATATTGCTCGTCCTCGAGTAATGAAGAAAAAAGAAATAAAAACAACACACAACACACACACAACTCAAATAGCAACAACACATATTTGTACATGAGAGAGTCCTGAATAATCAAATGCGGCTTAGTGAAGAAATTTTGCTCTCAGAAGTGTGTGGAATAGAATGATGTGCTGGTAGTGATTATGCCCTGACTTTATATGTCTCATTTCCCATTTTCAGTGCTAAAGATATCATTAATGCTTCCCTAAAGTCACCCAGTCAATAGTGTGTATAAATGCTTCCCACCAACACCTTGAATTCCTCTAACAACTACTCTTGATCCTCAAGTTTAACTATCTGCTCCCATAGGTTGAATTAGTGCACTCCTCTCCACTAATGTAGTCTAGCTTTACCCCCTAGATCAAAAGGACTTTACTCGGCTTGTAATGTAGGGCTTAGGTTAGGGTAGGATGAAAAGTAATATCTCTAAGGCTTACAACCTAACCACCTCAATTTATCAAGGACTTTTCTTTCTCTCTCAAGCTCTCACCCACAATTTCACTCTTAACCCACAATAATGAAGTTGATACAGCTCAATTCTCTTGCTATTTTCATTTCCAAAACTGACTAGATAATGAGAAAGAAGGCCAATATATTTTCTTGTATAGGGGTGGTACACCCCAAACTTAGGTTCAAAGCTGCCTCTTTCTCTCCTTTTTTTCTGAGTTTTTTATTTTATTTTATTTTTGTTTTTCTTTTTTTTTTTTTAAATTTGAATCAAAATATTGTAACAGTAAAGAGATATATATATATCTATAGCAAGAGAAATATGAATGTTTTTATGTGAGCCCATTCCCACACACCCCAAACTTAAATCCCATCATTGTCCCCAATGTGGCTATACAAATAAAACAAGGAATAGCTCACCACACTGCCAAAGACTAACCCAATCTCCTAAAAAACTGTACAGAACTTGTCCTTGATAAATTTCAGCAATTAGGTTCGGGTAATGAAGAATGAAAATTATGGGCATGGGGGTATATTAAACATTGATGGGTGTTAAGAAAAATTAGGCAATTCGGCTCAAATAGGGGTGACTATTGACAATTCATATTGCTCGGGTTAGCTTGAAAGGCTCAATCGTCCAAGGATGGCCTAGATCATCTCTAAGTTGTAAAACTAGCTAGGATTTCGCCTCAAGGGGCGTACTAAACAATTCTAGAAGCGTAAAATTTCACAAGAAAGCAGTTATTCGAAAAATTCAAAGTATGGTGGGAGAACATAAGTACACAACTATTGACCAGGGACTAAAAGAAAGCATGAATGATATCACTAGCACCTATACAAGCATATGTAACTTATAAAATCTGGGCAACACACAAATGGACTGAAATGGAAAAGTTCATCATCGAGCAGGACACTAAGCCAGATTAAATCACACTATCTCTCATGCACAAATACAACTAACACAGCAACACAACTAAAACAAGTAAAAGCGAAAACAGAAACTAAACAACCTAAACAAACAACAAGCTAAAAACAGTCACAGAAACAATAATTAACAGACAGCAACAGTTCACAAAAACAAAAAATAATAAAACAAGGGAAAGGAAACCCCCTTTACTCGGAGTCCTCTTCAGGGAACTCCGCATTGTCACCAACATTGTCAGTCCAGGTACTCAAAATTTGCTCAGGGAACGCGGGGAATTGCGGACCAGATTTAGGCATAGCCTTTTGCAGCACATTCTTCATCGCTGCATCCCTTTGCTGCTCATAAGTCCACAAAGTCTGCAGACGCCCACAGATTTGCTCCTGCCGCTTATGCATTTAATGCTGCATTAGGCCAAGCTGGGTCAATCTCTCCAAGATAGGGTCACTGGGGGTGGAGGAGGATGCAGCATATGTCTTAGGGGTGCGGGCCGGGCCAAAGCTAATAAGCCATTTTGGTAAGATGAGCCCCTCTTCAGGCCATACAGGGACGCCAGCATCTCGGCAGATGGCAGTGATAATGGAAGGCAGGAACAATTTTCCTTTTCCTCTGTGAGCACATTCAAAAATTTCCTGCGCCAAGACAGTCCCAACGTCAATGGGCATCCCTTTCACGAGGTAGAACATCATCCACGCACGATCTCGATTTATAGTGGAGTCATGTGATGTGGGGCATAAGGTCGATTGCACAAAACTATAGAGACACTTCAGCTCATGCTCCAAATCAGTTCGGCGGAATCGCAAATTCCCATGGATGTCGAGATCCCACTCAGATTCAGGTTTTGCCAATACGGGCATGATATCTTGAAGCAACTCATCATCTACATGACCCCGGAGTGGAGTGAACTGGCATTTGACAGTCTCCAACGAGAAGATGTTATTGATCACCTTGGCCGAGAAAGGGACTTCTACTCCTCGGACAATGAACTCGGTGGGCCACTTATCGGCTAAGAAATTAGCGTAAAAATCCTTGACCAGCTCGGACACAGCTGGCTCGGGTTGTGTACACAATGATTCCCAGTGGCGATCGCGGATCATACGGGCCACCCAATCGGGCAAACCGTTTAGGTTGGTATGCTCTGCAATGAGGCCCCGCTCCATGTAGAAATCACGCTGGGATATGGAAGTGTGGTATTTGATCTCAGCTGTCTCATAGTCAAACTTTGGGACATCGGAGAAAGCCTTCTTTTTGGCCTTGTACGCGCAGCTCTTGATTTTCAGCATGGTGAGGGCAAAAATGTGGCAACTGGGGGTCGGGTAGTGTTGGGAGCTGGATGAATGGGTCCTTGAGTGCTTCGGAATGGTGAGGCAGAGATGCGGATTCTTCGGCCGTGTCGGATGCTGGCTGGTTTCGTGGGTCGGAGATGGTGGAGGTGCGGTTGTGCGAAGGTTGTGGGTCTGAACGGGCTGATGGGTCTATGAGGGTGGAACGGGACGGCGGAGTGCTGGTGTAGTTGATGGTGTGGTGGGGGCGGTGGCTAGGGCATAGACAAATATTGTGGGGTTGAAGATGATGATATGGGGCCCTAATTGGATTATAAAAATAAGGAAATTGGGCTTTCTTTTAGTCTTTTTCGGCCTTTATGTTGCTTTTTGTACAGAAGGGTCCATTGTAAATGCTCGGCCTTTGTACCCTTTTTTTCAGCCCTTTTGTTTTTCTGTTATCCCCAGGTGATACAGCATTGCCACAGCATAGCATCGTGCCCTTGTGATTGCTGCCCAAAATGCTAAAGGAGTGCTGTAACAACTGGGCAGACCCCCACCAATCCAGAAAACTTCTCTGCTCGCACTCTGTGCTTCATTCAACTCCCAGCTTTTAAAACCTTTTTGCTCACCTACATTCAATCGTTCCCAACAGAAAAAACTTCTTAGTACCTCCATGGGAAACAGTTCATATATATATATGTATAATATAGGTATATATTTTTTTTTCTTTTTGTTTTTCTTTTATTTACTAAATATATATATTTAATTAAAAAGGGTTCTGCACCCCAAACTTAGTTACATGTATGGTCTATTTACAATCAGTTTTTTTTTTTCTTTCTTCTGGGTTGCCCACATGTGTTACATTCAATACATGGCAACCCCTAGCGTCTCCCTTCAAACGTCCTTCAAGCTGATGGAGGTATTTTCTCTGGCGACCTCCCCACCCCAGTAGTGTTTCAGCCTCTGCCCATTAACTTTGAACTCCCTCCCGGACTGATCTTCTCGAACTGTAACAGCTCCGAAAGGGTATACTTCAACCACTGTAAACGGGCTAGACCAGCGAGACTTGAGCTTCCCAGGGAACAGCTTCAACCGTGAGTTAAACAGCAGTACTTTCTGGCCTTTCTCAAACACCCGCTCTTGAATTTTCTGGTCATGCCACCGCTTAGTCTTTTCTTTGTACAGCTTGGCATTTTCATAGGAAAATAGCCGCATCTCTTCCAGCTCATTCAGCTGCATTTTTCTTGCTTCTCCAGCAGCTACAAGATCCATATTCAACTTCTTTAATGCCCAAAATGCCTTGTGCTCCAATTCCACGGGAAGATGACAAGCCTTCCCAAAGACTAGGCGATATGGTGACATACCCAATGGGGTTTTGAAAGCTGTTCTATATGCCCAAAGAGCGTCATCTAACCGCTGTGACCAGTCCTTCCGACTAGGATTTACCACCTTCTCCAAAATCCCCTTTATCTCTCTGTTGGAGATTTCCGCTTGCCCGTTTGTTTGAGGATGGTAAGCAATGCGATCTTGTGCTTGACACTGTATTTGGCTAACAAAGCAGCCAATATTTTGTTGACAAAATGGGTTCCTTCGTCACTAATCAAAGCTCGTGGAGTCTCAAAACGTGTGAACACATGTTTATGTAAAAACTTCATCACCACTTTAGAGTCATTGGTAGGACTCGCCACTGCCTCCACCCATTTAGACACATAGTCTACTGCCACCAAGATGTACAGATTTCCAAATGACTGTGGAAATGGCCCCATAAAGTCAATTCCCCATAAGTCAAATAACTCAACTTCCAAAATATAGTTCAAAGGCATTTCGTGTCTTGCTGAAATATTTCCCACACATTGGCAGCGGTCACACTTCTTAGCGAACTCATGGGCGTCTTTAAAAATAGACGGCCAATAATATCCGGATTGAAACACTTTAGCTGTTGTTCGCTGTCCACCGAAATGGCCACCATATGGAGCTGAGTGGCAATGTTCTAAGATGCTGGACACTTCATTTTCAGGCACACAACGCCTCATTATCTGGTCGGGACATTGCTTATACAGGCATGGCTCATCCCAATAATAAAATCTGACATCGTGGAAGAACTTTTTCAGCTGCTGCTTGTTTAAATCTGGGGGCTGTAATCCACTCACCAAATAGTTCACCACATCAGCATACCATGGAATATTCTCCTGGGTTATGACCAGCAGCTGTTCGTCTGGGAATGAGTCTTAAATTTGCATTTTTTCCTTGCTGTCAACACTTGGTTCCAGCCGAGTCAAGTGATCAGCCACTTGGTTCTCGGTGCCCTTTCGATCGCGGATTTCAAGATTAAATTCTTGCAGCAATAATACCCAGCGAATTAGTCTTGGTTTGGAATATTTCTTGGCTATTAGGTACTTAATTGCTGAATGGTCAGTGAACACTATCACCTTTGTGCCCACTAGATAAGATCTGAATTTTTCAAATGCGAAAACAACAGCCAGCAGCTCCTTTTCAGTGGTGGAGTAATTAATTTGAGCATCAATCAACGTCTTACTGGCATAATAAATTGAGTGAAAAATCTTTCCTCTTCGCTGCCCAAGGACTGCCCCAATAGAGAAATCACTCGCGTCACACATGAGTTCAAAAGGTAAGGACCAATCGGGAGCTGCGATCACTGGAGCAGTTATTAGAGCTGTTTTCAACTTCAAAAATGCTTCATGACACTCAGCAGTAAATTCAAACTGGCGGTTTTGTTCTAGCAGTGAACAAAGAGGCTTTGACACCTTTGAGAAATCCTTGATAAACCGCCTATAGAACCCAGCGTGTCCCAAAAAGCTTCTAATGCCTTTAACAGTTGTCGGTGGTGGTAGTTTTTCAATTACTTCCAGCTTCGCTTTGTCTACCTCAATGCCTTTATTAGAGACTTTATGACCCAGCACTATGCCCTCTTTCACCATAAAATGGCATTTTTCCCAGTTGAGGACTAAGTGGGTCTCTTTACACCTCGATAAAACCTGCTCCAAATTGGCCAAGCAACTGTCAAAAGATTCCCCATAAACTGAGAAGTCGTCCATAAAAATTTCCAATATACTTTCTGCCATGTCTGAGAAGATCGCCATCATACACCTTTGAAAGGTGGCTGGGGCGTTGCATAAGCCAAACAGCATCCTCCTAAAGGCGAAAGTGTCGTAGGGGCAAGTAAATGTGGTTTTCTCCTGGTCTTCCAGGGCTATGGAAATCTGGTTATAACCTGAATAACCATCAAGAAAACAGAAAAATTCTTTCCCAGCCAAGCGGTCTAACATTTGATCAATAAATGGCAGTGGAAAATGATCCTTCCGTGTGGCTTTGTTAAGCTTCCTGTAATCCATACACACTCTCCAACTAGTCACCGTTCTTGTGGGAATCAACTCGTTGTTGTCATTGGTCACAACTGTAACTCCTCCTTTTTTAGGCACGCACTGAACTGGGCTAACCCAAGAGCTGTCTGAAATAGGATAGACAATGACGTAATCCAGCCACTTTATCACCTCCTTTCGAACAACTTCCTTCATAACTGGATTCAGCCTCCTTTGTTGTTCAACAGAATTGCTACAACCAGACTCCAGCAGAATTTTATGCATACACAGTGTTGGGCTAATACCTTGTATATCAGCCATAGTCCAGCCGATTGCTTTCTTGTATTTCTTCAATAATTCCAGCAAAGAACCCTCAGCTTCAGCCTCCAAACATGAAGAAATAATTACTGGAAGTGTGTCATTGTCCCCCAAATAAGCATATTTTAAATGGCTGGGCAGCGGCTTCAATTCCAGCTTTGGTGGTTCTTGAATGGACGGCTTTGGAGGCTTAAACTTTCCTTCAGACAGATTTAAAGACTCAGAATACTTGCTGAAATTCCTGGCTGGTTTATGTGACTCTACCCAAGTAACTTGAGACTCCTCTTCACTGCTAGAATCTTCATCATCTTCAAAAATCTTCACCCCCAAATCAGCTGTGCAAATTTCCTTGTTGAAAGTTTCAGCCACAAGTGTCTCAATTACACTTAAACTAGAGCATTCTTCAATTTCATCCGGAAACTTCATGGCATTGAACACACTAAATGTAACTTGTTGATCATTCACCCTCATGGTGAGTTCACCATTTTGCACATCAATCAACATCCATCTTGTGGCAAGAAACGGCCTCCCCAAAATGATGGGTACTTCTCGATCTGCTTCATAATCCAGAATAATGAAATCGGCTGGGAATATAAATTTGTCAACCTGTACTAACACGTCCTCAATCTTCCCTTCCGGATGAGCCATGGATCTGTCCGCTAACTGCAATGTAACTATTGTAGGTCGTGCTTCAGCAATACCAAGTTTCTTAAAAATAGACATCAGCATGAGATTAATACTTGCGCCCAAGTCGCACAATGCCCTTCCTACATCTCGTCCCCCAATAGAACATGGGATCGTAAAACTACCAGGATCCTTCAATTTCGGAGGGATTTTACTCTTCAACATGGCACTACAACCTTCTGTGAGAGCAACAGTTTCAAACTCTCCCAGCCTCCTTTTTTTTCGTCAAAATATCTTTTAGAAACTTAACGTAATTTGGCATTTGCTCCAATGCTTCCACTAAGGGAATATTGATATGCAGCTGTTTCAGTACATCCAGAAACTTCCTGAACTGCCCATCTTGCTGTTGTTTTCTAAAACGCTGAGGAAATGGTGGGGGCGGCTTGTGCAAAGTCTTTACTGGAACAGATTGCTGACCCGATGCTGTATCAACTGGGCCAGTTTCAATAGCTTCACTTGCTGATTTTTGACTAGATTCTCCCTCTGTTTGGATTGAAGTAGGCTCCCTACTGCCCTTTGTTTTCTCCTCATCATTTTCCAAAAATTTTCCACTTCGTAAATTAATTGCCTTGCAATGTTCCTTACCATCTCTCCTCGGATTCTCTGTGTCACTAGGCAAGGAACCTTGGGGCCTATTTTTCAGATCATTGGCTAATTGCCCCAACTGCATTTCTAGATTACGAAGGGATGTTGTCTGACTTTGAATAACTGCATCATTCTTTGCCATATAGTCCCTCATTAGACTCTCCAAAGAGCTGGATTGAGAGCCTTGAGGGTGTTGCGGTTGTTGAGCCCGTGGCTGCTGAGAAAAACCTGGCGGATATGCTTGCTTCCCTTGTGTAGACGCTCCGCTGGAACTTTCTCCTTGACCCCCCCAAGACAGATTCAGATGCTGCCTCCAAGCTGGATTATACGAATTTGAGTATGGGCTATTGTTGCGGTTGTAATTCTGGTTACCCACATAACAAACTGCAGCTGGGTTGGAAGGGCAGTTTTCAAACATATGCCCATCTCCACAATACACACAGGAAATGTCTCCACTTTGAATAGCGGTAGCTGGCTGAATGTTGCCTCCCAAACTCAGATTTTTCAAAGTATTGGACCATTAAGGCATCTACTTCAAGAACCCCTGCCACTTTCCTACTTGTCGGAGCTCTCGTGTTGGACCATTGATAATTGTTGCTTGCAATTCTCTCCAAAATTTCGAATGCTTCATTATAAGACTTGGACAAAATAGCACCATTGGCTGAGGCATCTAACACCATTCTAGAAGCTGCATTGAGGCCATTATAGAAGGTCTCCATCTGTATACAGTGCGGGATGCCGTGGTGTGGACACTTCCGCAAAAGCTCTTTAAATCTCTCCCACGCATCACTGGTAGATTCATCTTCAAGCTGCTGGAAAGACATAATTTCACTTCTGAATTTTGCATTTCTGGTGGGAGGGAAATATTTTCGTAGAAATTTCTCAGCTAGATCATTCCAATTTGTGACGGAATCAGGAAGCAAAGTGTTGAGCCATGATCTATCTCGGTCTCTTAACGAGAATGGAAATAGCTTCAACCTTAACGCTTCTTCACTCAATCCTTGAAGCTTAAAGGAATCGCTCACCTCCAAGAATGAACGGAGGTGGAGATGAGGATCCTCCGTTGGCATCCCGCTGAACTGCCCCACGGTTTGGAGCATTTGAAACATCACTGGCTTGAGCTCGAATTGAGGTGCTTGTATTTCTGGCCTCACAATGCCTGGATTTAGCTTATTAAACATGGGGGCAGCGTATTCCCGTATTGCTCTGGCTCTGTCATCCGCCAAAACAATGGGATTAATAACAGGCTGGCCATCCCCCTCATCATCAACATGCTCAGCCATAGTGCCTCAGCTGTTAGCCTTCTGAGCCTTTCTCCTTTTTCTGAAAGTACGTTCGATCTCAGGGTCAATAGGAGCAAGTTCAAAGTCGTCTTGTTTGTTCATGCACTAGATAGACCTGAAAGTATACAGCCAGAACAAACAGATTTAAAAACAACAGAAATAAATTGCAAATTAGTTGATAAAACAGAATTTAATTTTAAATCCCCGGCAACGGCGCCAAAAACTTGTTGTGAAAATTAATATACGCAAGTATACGCAATCGTCAAACAAGTAATAAAGTGATAAGTAAGATCGTCTCCACAGGGATTGCAAGTCAAATTTAATGTAAAACCAATTATTTAATAATTTGGAATTTTAAGAAAATAAATAGATTGGATGTTGTGAACTAAAATAAAATGATTAAACTGGAATCAAGATTAAAATATTGCTACAAACGCTGGAAAATTAACTGCAAGAAAAAGTATCTATGGAATGATAGACTTGAATAGCTAAATCCCCCCTATGTTTTATCTGCCCAGTTGTTACAACATTACTTCAGCAAAACGAACAGAGTTAACTAGAATTCCTTACAAGCCCATGAGATTTTTCCAAAACTCATGAAATAAGTTCTATCATCTAACCCAATATATTCCTATATTAAATCAGATTCAAGAACATAATTTAAGCATCAATTCTCAAAGTTATGCAAGGTAGTAAAATATTCCTATTCTACTTACTAAGAACAACCTAGAAAATAGGTGTTCTCTTGCATCATTCAAGTACCAACTACTAGATTTAACCTTTCCAGTATTAAATCCAGCTTAATAACCTGCCATTAATTTCCAAACAACAACAGTAAATAAACATGAAGCTCACTTGAATGAACAATGACAATTTAGCTTAAGTAATGCATTCAAATTTAAAATACATAACAAAAGGGGTTTTTAACCATTCAAGTCTCAAAAGTTTAGCTCATAACTAAAGTAGCAAACATAAACCAAAATAGAAAATTAATATCCATGAGTGCTAGAATAGCTATGCAAAATAAGAAAATACAAAATAGAGAAGAAAGGAAGAAATGAGAACAAAGCCTAGATTGATGGTGTTGTAGGTTGGATCTTCTTGTCCTTATCTTCCTCATTCAATTCCTTGTGTTTCCTTCTTTTTCTTCTTCTTCTTCATGCTCTTTTTTTCTGCAACTTTTCTCCCACACTCACAGCCCCCTTTGTGTGTATTGATATACATGTGGTGGCTGGTACTTCTTTTTTTCTATTCCCTTAGGGTACACCTCATTTACCCTAATTAGAAAGCCCAACAACTTCCATTTTGACCAACAGTTCTGTTGTCCCCCATTCTCACATCAGCCAGCTGTCATAAAGTTAAATGACAGCCACCTCTGTGTTGACTCAGCTGAAAAAACCTCTTTCTACACTTTGTCCACGTCACTGCCCAGAATGCAGAATTTTTATAGCAATTTGTTCAACAATTTATCCCAGTTTTCAGCTTCAATGTCCATTTTGGCCTCGCCTCATTTCCTTTCCCTTGGCATTTTAACTTTTCTTTCCTAGCAACAAACAAACATGATTTAATTAAATAAACACAGCTAAAAATAACAATTTTACAAGACTCAAAAGCTAGCATACTAAATAGAAAATGAAGACAAAAACTAATCAAACTTAACAAACAACACACTTTCATTACTCTTTTCGTGATAAATCAAGTTTAAAGCCAATAAAAATAACTCTATACCATAGAGTTATCAATGCCTCATTCGATACCATCCAAATAGCTCCCTTCACGGTCCAACGACCCCCATATGTCCACGGTCCAATTCTCATGGCACCATGTCTTCACTCGTGTTGGCAGGCCCTCGAGACTAGTTGCCAGACTAGTAGCACACACTAGACCTCTGCCCTACTCAATCATTGAGCACCTTCCAATGCCTTTACACTAACTAATCCAATGAATGATTTCCCGTGCCATCCCATGCCAAGACTCAAGGCCATGGCGCGCCACAACGTCTCTCGGAGGTTTAGGCCATGTTCTATGCAAGCCAAGGGAACTGTACTCATAAACCTCGGGTAGCACACTTCAACGCACTACCAACGTATTGATTACTGGAATGTATTGTTTATTGTCTATTTAATACCCCATTAAGTGTGAATGTTTGTAATAAATCTCCATTAAGGAATTAACTGTCCTCAGCCATCTATAAATAGAGCTAGGACATACATTGTAAATGATCCCAGTTTTTTGTATTCAGAGCACTGCTAAAACGCTGCCTAAACTCCACAGAAGCTTGAAGCCCCAAGCTTCTCAAATCCTAATAAAATTGACTCGTGGACTAAGGTTAATTAATAACATGAACCACGTAATTTTTTGTGTCTCCTTCTACATTTCTGTAAGCTTTTATTTAATTGGTTGATAGTAAAAAAGCTAGTCAATATTCTGGTGTTTTCATTGAGAGCATGAAGAAATCTTCGAGATACAACAATGGTGACTACCAGATGCAACATTATTGAAGAAATACCCCCTCCCACTATAGCTGAGGGAGGAGAACCAAGACGACCACCTCCACCAGCTGATCTGGAGGTGGCCCATGACGACGGCTACGACGGGAATGATGGATACGACTTCGAGGATGAAGATGACTACTACAAAAGTGAATACTCCTAGTCGTTTTATACAGAGGAGCAACCAGACGTGGTGGCGCTCAAGAGCCAAATCTCCTCCCAACAGTAAAAGATAGAGCCTCATAAGGGTAGTATCATTGCCTTATAATAGGGGGTTAATACCATGAAGAAAACTTTGGCGACTCAAGGGCTACAAGTGAACCCTCACATCGAAGTACCAGCTAGGCAGCCAGCTAGCGTGCAACTTGCGCACCCAAATGGAGTGCCACCTGCTCAAACATCGAGCCTACCCCCCGAGCACCCTGCTGATGTGGCGCAAGATCCGTAGCAAGTGTACAACCTGTGCACCCAGCCAGAGCACCCCCAGTGCCTTAAGCTCATCGGGCCTTCGAGCCCATTCACATCTTAAGAAGGGCCAACGACCCTGAGTTTTATGTGGTCTGATGACATTGCCAGGCCACCAGTATCTGTGGAGCCCAGGGTCTTTCGCCCAAGCTCACTATGAAGGACCACACCAAGCCTGGAGGAGGAGTTCCAACAATGCCTCGGCTACCCCTAAGATGTTAGGATTAATGCCCAAAAAGCATGTAAAGACATTTTATTGAATTAAATAAAAGAACAATTTTATTATATTTGAATATTATAATTATTGTTTGAATTAATTATATGCTAATATCAAGAAAATTCATTATTCATTCATGAGAATATGATCTTGCATTTTTATGAGAGAATTAAGATCATATATAATGAATAAAATAGTCAGTAATATATTAAAGTATGGAATCGTTAATGAATGGTTACTAGTGGGCTTACTAAGCATACGAGATGAAAGTGATCTAGATTCAGCATACGGGATGCAAGTGATCTAGATTCGGATTACTGATGTTGATAGACATCTTCGTAAAGGTATTGTATATAATAGAGATTATATATGACAAGACCGATAAGAATTAATTATCTTTATAAACTTTCCATTTGAATTAAAGACTTGATTCTTATCAAAATAGATGATCATTTGTAGATAAGTCTAAATCCTAAGTATTCATGAACTCATGTTTGTGTTTATTGGATCTTTTGTGTGACGTCCTCCTAATCCAGGACTGTGTACTTTAAATAGGGTCAAACTTGCTAATCAAGTCCATTGGTTATAAACTTGTAACTAAGGTTAATGACAAGGATTAGGGTTAAATATTTTGGTCAAAAGGCTATGTTGACTTTTCATTTCAAAGTTTAGTATATACATGGGATCCCAAAATAACATAAATAGGTGTTTAAAAGGTTATATACAAGTCAAAATACAAGTCAAACTGACCTAGGCGGCAAAATAGCGGATACAACCCTAGTTCCTCCAAGATAACACCGGTCGTGGTGGCGAGCAGCTGCATTTGTACACGCCGCCACCAAAGCTCTCCAACTCAGGGCTGGTCAAGCTTTTTCATTGCCCTTACCTGCACCGCATAGCACCCGTGAGCCAAGGCTTAGCAAGAAAACTATAAACAAGTGCATGAACAGTAAATACAAATTCCAAATGCATATCTAGTATTCCCAGCAGTAATAACCAACTCATGCACACATACAATTACAAATAAATGATTATAGGATCATCATGGGGCCCACTACCCTAAATAGGTGACTATAGAGTCAACACGGGGCTCTATTCCCTAGCTAAGTGACTGTAGAGCCACCCAAGGCCTTTTTCCCTAGCTCTGAGTAACTAGCCATAGAACAAGCAAAGTACGTTGTTTTTTCCAACCCACCATAGGGTCGATCAACGTAATAGTACGTCCCTGATTAGGCCTAAGCCTCTTGACCAGTGCACAGTGCTCTATTGCCGCCCTTGACTAATAAGTCAATGCTTTAACCAGATAATCAGATACAGATAAGCATACTTCAGATAATACAAGAATGCAAAGCACATTCCTCGCGTAGAAGTCCGAAATATATTAATCATATATCTTAGCCAATTAAATACAAACACAGTAATAACCATGTTCCTTAACAGGGTCGATCCCTAATCATGCAAAATACTTATTAATCATATATCTTGACCAATTATATACAAACACAATAATAAATGTGTTCCTTAACGGGGCCGAGCCTTAATCACACAGAAAACTTATTAATCATATATCTCGGCCAATTAAATACAAACACAATAATAACCATGTTCCTTAACGGGGTCAAGCCCTACTCACGCATATAATCACATTTAACACGTACTAGGTGTAGTTTTCTTACCTCAAGTCCGAGTACAACATATAATAAGAATGGCCCTCGAGCACGATTTTGGTTCCGAGCCCCTTGCGATAACCTAGTCAAAACAATAATATAGAATCCCATCAATAACAAGTGAATAAAGGCTTACGGACCGAGTCCTAGCCTCTGGGACATCGAATTCTACTAAACCGGGTAGTAGAATCATTCCCGAGCCCCTAAGTCTGAGTTCCCGCACTCAAGACCTTCCCAGGGCTCAAAAGCCCTTCAAGCGTCGCAGCCCAAGGCCTAAGAGCCGCGACTCGCCCCTAGGCTGAGAGCCCAAGGGCTCTCCTTTGGAATACATGCACCGCGGCTCTCCCTGCAAGCACCGCAGCCCAAAATGGTGGTTCAGCACCTCCTTCTCCCTTTCGTTCATGAGAGTCGTGGTGCCCCAAGAATTGTCGTGGCTCAACATGAAAACCCTGTTTTCCCCTTGTTTTCTTCAAGCCAAAACTCACCATAAACCAAACCAAACATAGCCAAATCCCAAGAACAAAGTTCTCAATCAACTCAACACTTCATAAGCCTCAAAACCATCCCCAAAAACAAACTTAAAACTCCTCACAAAACCAAATTCAGATTTGAGTTTTCAAAACTCTAAAACTCAACTAAAACCAAAGAAAACAAAAATAATTGAGGCTAGAAATTGATACCTCTGCTGCAAAAACAACGCTAAGCTTTTCCCCAAGCAATCCCGAGCATAAGCTAGTTTCAATTCCCCTTTGATTGCAAGAAATCTCAAAGAATTGAGAGAGAGAGAGTACACGAGTGAGAGATAGAGTTTGATGTTTTTCTGTGTGTGTGTGTTTTTTTTTTTTTTGTAGTTTACTTAGAGTTCAAGTAACTCTAAGCAAATCTCAAAGCTCGGGGTACCAACATCATCCCCGAGGGTGTAACGCCCCATGTCACTATGGCTACTTCCTAGAATGACGACTGGCCCTACAAACAACCACGAGTCTTTCCAGCGTGCTTTGTCCTCACTCGCACACATCCTGGTAAAACTTCCCAGGAGGTCACCCATCTTGAGATTACTCCAGGTCAAGCATGCTTAACTTTGGAGTTCTCAAGTAATGGGCTACCGAAAAGAAGATGCATCTTATTGATATAGGTAGTACCAATCAATCCATTTAAGCCCTCTTCAACTGTTTAGTTCCATACCTACATAGTCTAAGAATCATCACACTTGACCTCTCCCCAGGCAGTGTGGGATTGCACAGCTTTACCAGGTCTTTCTCCCTACGAATCACAGGATACTGACTGTCACAAAGGGTAAAATGGTCAAAATTCCTGAAATTCCCTCCTAATCTCACTAACTCCGAATATATCCTCAAATATTTATTCCCATCACCTGATATCCCAGTAAGGTACTAAATACCCAAAATACCCCTTGACTCACCTCAAGTCGGGTATTTGGTCCCATTGTGACTCTCCCGCTAACTTGCTCCCTGGGATCGCCTCATGCCGAGTAACCCAAATATATCCACCTAATGATGTGGTCATGTAGATATATTTTAAATATACCCGTAAAGGGCCAAGTTAATAAAATTTCCATTCTAATAAGAAACGGGCCCACATGCATATTTAATACACCTAAACATGCATATTAAGTCATATTATAATATAACTCACATAATCATATAATGATACACATATATATATCACATAAACACATATTTCATAATCAAATCACATATATTCAAATAATTCTCCATAATTTTCCATCCTTGCCCCTAATCAAGGCCCTAAGCCTTATTAGGAAATTTGGGACGTTACAACTATCCCCTCGTTACAAGAATTTCATCCTCAAAATTTTACCTGAATAGCTCGGGATATTGATCCCGAATATCTAACTCTAGCTCCCAGGTCGCTTCTTTGACCTTGTTGTTCCTCCATAATACCTTAATCAAAGGTATAGTCTTGTCCCTCAGGACCTTATCCTTCTTGTCTAAAATATAAACTTGTTGGTCCTCATAGGATAAATCTGTCTCCTGTTCTAGATCCTCGTAACTCAACACATGAGTCTCATCTGATACATACTTCCTTAACATGAAAATATGAAATACGTTGTGCACACTAGACAATGTCGAGGGTAAGGCCAACCTATAGGCCACCTGACCGATCCTCTCCAGGATCTCAAATGGTCCAACAAACCTAGGGACCAACTTGCCCTTCTTCCCAAATATCTTCACCCGTCTGAGGGGTGAAACCCTAAGGAAGACATAGTCTCTCACTTGGAAATCCATGTTCCTCTACTTTGGGTCTGAATAACTTTTCTGTCTACTATGAGACGCAATCATCCTATCTCTAATATTTTCAATGGCCTCAATGGTCCTCTGAACTGCCTTAGGACCCAAATATGTCCTCTCACCCATCTCATCCCAGTGAATGGGCAATCTACATTTCCTACCATACAACATTTCATAAGGTGCCACTCCAATAGTCGACTGGTAGCTGGTATTATAGGAAAACTCTATCAAAGTCAAATATTTACTCCAGGACCCATCAAAGTCCAATACACATCCTCTCAACATGTCCTCAAATATCTGGATAGTCCTCTTAGACTGACCATCAGTATGAGGATGATAAGTTGTACTGAACTTCAGCTGTGTACCCATCGCCTTCTGTAAACTTCCCCAAAACATGGAAGTAAAGATATGGTCCCTATCCGACACGATAGATCTCGGAGTCCCGTGAAGGCGTACTATCTCTCTCACATAGACATCTGCATACTGGTAAACTGTGTAGTTTGTCCTCACTGGTAAAAAGTGAGTTGACTTCGTATACTGGTCCATGATGAGCCAGACTGAATCATGCTAGCCCACCATCCTGCGATACCCCACCACAAAATCCATCGTGACGTCCTCCCACTTTCACTCTAGGATATCCAAAGGCTGTAGTAGCCCTGCTGGTCTCTGATGCTCTGCCTTGACCTGCTGACAAGTCAGACACTTTGCCACGTATTCAATCATGTCCCTCTTCATCCAAGGCCACCAATATGAAGCTTTCAGATCCCGGTACATCTTCATGATGCCTAGATGTAGAGAAAAAGGGGTAGTATGAGATTCATCCAGAATCTCCCGTCTGATCCCAGTGTTAATTGGAACACAAATCTTATCCTTGTACCTCAATAAACCATTGTCTGACACTGTATAGTCCTTATCCACTCCAGCTAGGCGTCCCCTCTAATCTTTCCCAATTGTGTGTCACTCAAATGTTTCTCTTTGATCCTCTCTAAAAGAGTAGACTGCATGGTGGTGTTGGCTAACTAGCCCACCACTAGCTCAATACCTGCTCTTGTCATATCATCTGCTAACTCTCTGTATATCTGCCTAGAATTGTACAACTGTCCTGGACCCTTCCGACTTAAGGCATCTGCCTCCATGTTGGCTTTTCCTGGGTGATAAAGGATCTCACAATCATAATCCTTCGCCAGCTCTAACCAACGTCTCTATCTCATGTTCAAGTCCTTCTAGATGAAGAAGTATTTGAAATTCTTGTGATTAGTGTATATCTCACACTTCTCAACATACAAGTAGTTCCGCCACACCTTCAGTGCAAAAACCACTGCTGCAAGTTCTAGACTGTTATCCCTAAAATCAGAAGTGAATGACATGGCATGCATTAATTACACGTGGTTGACACCTGGCAGAATCTATGTTCGACTATCGACCAGGAAGACATCCAGTATCATGCGATCGGTTTCTTCATATGACCAGCCTAGTCGTACGCACATTATACATGGAGGAAATCTTAGGCAGTTATGATGGAATCCGAAATTATCTCCCATGATTTCCTGAGTATCCGATTATTTAGGAAAGAATATCTGTAACAAATCAATGTAAATCTTGCCTGAGCTTATAAATAGAGGAAGAGGGCTCAGGGAAAGGAGAGCCTTTTCTTTGGAGCAAAAAAGATCATTTGAGATTAGAGAGAGATTACACGAGAATAATTGTATTTTCTTCTTCAGAGGTTAGTGAAACTCATTGAACCCCAGTTCTTTGATCACCCTTCTGAATCTTATTTCAATAACAATTCAAGTGGACATAGGTTATTACCAGATCCTGGGGCCGAACCACAATAAAATCTTGTGTTCTTATTATTTTCGTCATCACATTCTTTTCAACGTATTCATCCACGTCAAGTGTATTTTGACTCCGTGTCAGTTGGCCAAAATCTGGGTCAACATTCTGGTGCTTTCATTGAGAGCTTGATATAGCATCGTTGAGAAAACCAATGGCGAAAACTACCAGGAAAACTGGACAGGCAGCCGGCGCTGCACCATCTAACCCGCCTCCTCCTCCTCCTCCAAACGTGTCTGAAGATGAGCCACATTTGGAATTTGATGAGGAAGAAATGGACGACGCAACGCTGAAGAGTACCCTAGGGGCACTGCATGAGGAGCTGGCCAATCTAAGGGCCAGCCAGGAAAGTGCCGCCGAAATCATGGCGCGGCAGCAGTAGGAAATTGAGCGGCAGCGCCTGGAGTGGAGTGAAAGGCAGGCGGAGATGGACCGCCGTCAGAGGGAGGCCATGTCAGCCCTCAAAGCAGCCCTACAGTTGACTAGGAATCAGGCTGCACCTGCCTCGCAGCCTGATCAACCCACGGATGGGCCACCCAGAGGGGTCCCAATCCTAGCCTGCCTATCCAACCCTCGAGCCCACAAAGGCCCGAGCAGCCGACTATGCCTCAGGAAGATCTCCCACCAAGGGATACTGAAGCACAGCCTATCTCGCAGGCTGGTCACGGCTATCCCCCGCAACAGAGGCAGAATAGGACCGGGCAGCAGCCTCGTAGTCCTAGACGCCATAGGGGCGATGAACCAAACCTTCCAAATAGAGGACAGCATCCTCCTGGTAACATGAGGAACTCAGAGTTAGGCTCTGCGGTCCGAGGCCCCCCGCGGCATGATAATGCATGGGGACCTAACGACCAATGCAGACCACCCTCTAACGCTCGGGAGGTTCCAGCCCGAGAAGGCAATCGAGGGAACAGTCGATCCTACCATAGCCAATCAAGATTCAGAGATGGCCATGGTTATAATGAGGCCGACTCAGGCAGAGGGAATGCCTATCGAAGAAATGAAGAAAGAGGTGGAGGTAGGATCCAGCTACCTCAGGATGACCAGCCCAACAGACGGGATGCTGGGGGGCAGCCCAGACAAAATAACGTCTTCAACCGGCGAGGAGCTAGCGAGCAGCGGAGGAGAGATGAGGACTTGAGAGATGTACTCAACGATCGCCACGAGCGGAACGGCAAGTACCTCCCCCCAACAGCAGAGGCCCCGGGGATTCCTAGCGCCGTGCAGGCCCAAATAGATGCCCTCAACCAGGCAGTGCAGTAGCTGGTCGGGGGAAGAACATCTTATATCGACCATGATAGGAGAAAAGGTACTCCTTTCATCCAGAGGATAGCCATGGCGGAAACTCCTAGCAAGTTTAAGATGCCTACGCTTCCAAACTTTGACGGGTATGGTGACCCAGTATCTCATGTCAACAAGTTTGAGATACAAATGGACATTCAGATAGTGTCCGAAGACGCTCGGTGCAGGATCTTCCTTGCAACACTTTCTGATGCTGTACAGGAGTGGTTTTTTAAATTCCCTCCTGCAAGTATAATTTCCTGGGAAATGTTCATGAAAGATTTTTACGGACAGTTCTATGCGGGTCGCGTGCACCCTACCGAGGCAAATCAGCTGGTCGAGATACGCCAGCAAAGTGGAGAATCGCTGAAAGACTACGTTCAGCGTTTTATGCGAGCAGCCGCCGAAGCAAAAACGGTGGGTGATGAAGGCAAAATGATGGCCATAACAGCAGGAGTTAAGCGTCGTACCCCTCTCTGGGAGAGCCTCAAAAAGCATGGGGTTAGAACTACCCAGGAATTCTTAGACCGAGCTGATCGCTACATCAAGCTCGAAGACGCCATCGCCAATGAAGGAAAGCCCCCAGGCAAAGATAAGGAGACAGCCGAGCCCGCCAAAGCCGCCAATGGGTCCAAGCCCAACGACAATGGCAAAGGCAACGGGAACGGCAACGGAAATGGCAAGAATGGTGGAAAACGGCCACACAACGAGCCTTCCACCTCTGACAACAAAAGGACCAAGGGTAATCGTTATGAACCTCGGTTCACTAACTATACTGCCCCTATTTAGTCTTGGGGAGAGGTATATCAGGCCACGAGTTCCAGTGTGCCTTACAAGAAGCCTGCCCCCATTCGAAAGGATATTTCAAGGAGAGACACTACCAAGTTCTGTCGTTATCACAACGACTACGGACATGACACCAATGAATGCAACCAGTTGAAGGATGAGATCGAGTTCCTTATCAGACAAGGGCACTTGAGAAGATATGTACAGGCCTCGGGAAATTCCCAACGAGAAGCTCCAGGTGGCAACGAGCAAGCCCCCACACGCCAACGCTCGCCACCTTTGCAGCCTGATCCCGTAGCCGGCACCCTATTAACCATCTGCGGAGGCCCACACCTCACAGGAAACAGCAGCAAGGCCAGGGAACGATATGCTCGGACCCTGCGCCATGACCAGGACATAGAGATGATGGCTGTGGAGGACCGCGCGCCGAAAAAGGCTCGATCAGAGTAGGGCGAGATAACCTTCTCTGATAGCGATGCCCAGCATGTCTGGTTCCCACACTCTGATCCACTGGTCGTGGACATCCAAATGGCCAATATGATGGTGAAGAGAGTGCTAATCGATACAGGAAGTTCAGTGAACATCCTGTACAAGTCTTCTCTGGAATGCATGAAGTTATCCGTTAAGGACTTGGATCCTTGCAACCAAACAATATACGGCTTCTCTGGCGAGGGACTCGCCCCCACAGGGTCAATCAGACTTCCAGTGACAGCAGCTACTGCGCCTACTACCAGGACATTACTTGCTACTTTCATAGTGGTCGATTGTCCCTCGGCGTACAATGCCGTCAATGGAAGACCCGTACTGGTAGACCTATGGGCCGTCACCTCCATATGGCACCTAGCCATGAAATTCCTGACAGACGCAGGGGTAGGATGCTTGGGAAGCCAGGGAATGCTACAACGCCTCAGTCACGAAGGCGAAGAAGGGAACGTCAAAAAGCACTCCCTCTGAGAGGTTGCAGATGGCGATTGATACACAAGCCCAGTCCGGTGAAGAAGTCACCAAATAGGGTATTGCCCAAAGTGAGGATAGAGATTTAGATCCTCGCTTTGGGGATTTTGAGGAAAATGTTGGACCCGTCGAGGACCTGGAAGAGTTCCAACTTGATTAGAAGGACCCGACCAGAGTCGTGAAGGTCGGGAAAAACTTAGAACCCACTATGAAACATGGACTGGTGGAATTTTTGCGGAAGAACCAGGAAGTCTTTGCCTGGTGCACAAAGACATGGCTGGGATAGATCCTGTAGTCATAAGCCATGTCCTGAATATAGACAAAAGTTTTCCGCCCGTGCAACAGAAAAGAAGGCTTCTCGATAAGGATCGGTCAAGAGCCTTAAAAGAAGAAGTTGAGAGATTAAAGGAGAATGGGTTCATCAGGGTGGCGTTTTATCCATCGTGGGTCTCCAATTCAGTACTGGTTCCCAAGCCTAACGGCAAGTGGCGATCCTGTGTGGATTTTACAGACCTCAATAAAGCCTGCCTGAAGGATTGTTTCCCACTCCCAAGGATCGACCAGTTGGTCGATGCTACTACAGGACACGAGATCCTCTCTTTCATGGATGCATATTCGGGCTACAATCAGATCAGCATGCATCCCCCTGACGAGGATCACACCAGCTTTCGGACCGATACGGGATTATACTGTTATAAAGTAATGCCCTTCGGACTGAAAAACGCAAGGGCGACTTACCAGCAACTAGTTAACCACATGTTTAAAGAGTTTATCGGTGTAAACATGGAGGTATACGTGGACGACATGCTGGTAAAGTCGAAAAAGGAGAAAGGACATGTGAAGGATTTGCAAGAGTGTTTCGATGTATGGAACAAGTACCAGATGAAACTAAATCCTCTCAAATGTTCCTTCGGAGTTGGATCAAGGAAGTTTTTGGGGTTTATTGTTAATTCAAGAGGAATTGAGGCCAACCCTGACAAGATAAAAGCCCTGATCGATATGATATCGCCAGAAAAGATCAAGGATGTACAAAGTTTGACTGGGAGAATTGCGGTCCTAAGTAGATTTATTTCCAAATCAACGGATAAGTGTGTCCCTTTCTTCAATCTACTTAGGGGCAACAAGAAATTTGAATGGACAGGAGACTGCGAGCAAGCTTTTCAGGCCTTGAAAGCCCATATGGCACAGCCTCCTATTTTATTGAAACCTATCGAAGGAGAAACTTTGTTCATTTACCTGGCGATCACTAAAGTTGCTGCTAGTGCGGTCCTAGTACGAGAAGAAGAAGGTGTGCAAAAGGCAGTTTACTATGTAAGCAAGAGGCTAATCGGAGCAGAACTGAGGTATCCTCCCATCGAGAGGTTAGCATACTGTTTAATCCTGGCCTCAAGGAAGCTACGTCCTTACTTCCAAGCCCATCCTATCACAGTTTTAACCGACCAGCCCCTTCAGCAAGTCCTCCAGAAACCAGAAGCGGCTAGGCGTCTATTAAAATGGGCAGTCAAACTAAGGCATTTGATATTACGTATTCATCGCGAGCAGCAGTAAAGGGACAAGTCTTGGCCGATCTCATTGCAGAGTTTACCGAACTCCCAGACGACGAGCAATGCAAAAAATCTAAAGCGCCTGAGCCTCATGATCAAGCTCCCTCATGGAAGTTGTTTACGGATGGGTCGTCAAATGAATCTCACGCGGGAGCAGGAGTGATATTGATAACGCCAGAAGGGCATCGATTTCACTGCGCCATTAGGTTTGACTTTGTAGCCTCAAACAATGAAGCAGAATACGAGGCCCTCCTCGCTGGATTATGATTGGCAAAAGACATGGATATAAAAGTGCTCGATATTTACAGCGATTCACAGCTGGTGGTGAATCAAGTTCTAGGGGAATATCAAGCACGGGGTCTCAAAATGGGAGCCTACCTAAATAAAACTAGAGATCTATTGGCACAGTTCCAGAAGTATACCCTCCAGCAGATACCTCGAGACCAGAATTCGAATGCAGATGCCTTAGCCAAACTCGCAAGCGCGAAAGATGTTGACACTTTGAACATTGTGCCAGTAGAAAGATTGAGCGAGCCGAGCATACGAACAAATGTGACTAGCATGGAAATCCGGATGGAAGATACATGGATGGCACCATACATGGAGTATCTGACCAGCGGTACACTGCCGACAGATAGGAACAAAGCCAGAACTCTTCAAAGACAGGCCGCGAGATATATACTGGTCGATGGTGTTTTATACCGAAGGGGATATTCCATGCCACTGCTTAGATGTATTATGCCCGAGAAAGCTAAGGAACTGATGAAGGAAGTACATGAAGGCTTTTGCGGAGATCATGCTGGGGGGCAAAGTTTGGCGAAAAAGATTCTAAGGCAAGGTTATTTCTGGCCAACTATGAACGAAGACTATGCAGAGTACGTGCGGAAGTGCGATAAGTGTCAAAGATTTTCCAAAATCCCACGAGTAGCTCCAAATGAATTAAAATAGATGCAGAGTCCTTGGCCTTTTGCAGTATGGGGAATAGACTTGATTGGATCCCTGCCAACGGGGAAAGGTGGAGTGAAGTATGCAGTCGTAGCAGTTGACTACTTCACCAAATGGGCCGAAGCTGAACCACTCGCTACCATAACGACCAAGAAATTTCTTGACTTTGTCATCAAGAACATTGTTTTCCAATATGGTTTGCCTCGAAAAATTGTCTCAGACAACGGCACCCAATTTGACAGTGATCTGTTCACGAACTTCTGCGAAAGACACGGGATTATCAAAAGCTTTTCTTCAGTTGCTCATCCACAAGCGAATGGGCAGGTCGAAGCAGTGAATAAAATGCTTAAGGATACCCTGAAGAAAAGACTTGAAGACACTAAAGGAGCGTGGCCAAAATAGCTACCTGAAGTCCTATGGTCGTATAGAACTTCTCACCGAACAACGACAGGTCATACTCCATTTTCCTTAACATACGGATATGAAGCCATGTTGCCAGTCGAGTTAGCTCCGCCCTCGCATCGACGAATTACATACGACCAGGATCAGAACAGCCAATTGATGATGGAGTCCCTAGACTCAATAGAAGAAAAACGAGAAAAAGCCTAACTCCGAGTAGCTGCGTACCAGAAAAAAGTCGCCCGGTACTTTAATTCAAAAGTAAAAGAAAGAAAATTCAACATCAAAGATCTAGTGCTACAATGATTTTTCTTGAATACCCGCGACCCCACTACTGGAGTACTTGGACCAAACTAGGAAGGACCGTACCAGATCGAAGAAGTCCTTCACCCGGGCACCTACAAACTTGCACGCTTAAATGGAGATCTTGTTCCACGCTACTGGAATGGAGAACACCTGCGCAAGTACTACCAATGAACAGTCCTTCTTAAAGGACTGGTTTGTATTAATTCTTACTTTTTACAAGTTTCGAAAAAGGGTTAGCCACGTTGTATGGTTAATCGCTTATAAGTGTAAGATCTTTTTTAAGATCCCTCGTACAGACATGTTTAGTCCATTTTAATACGAGATTATAAGGGACTGTGCGCAGTCAGTCATTCTTGCCAACCTTTGTAAATTTATTTTTACAAGTATTTGTTCATTACGTGTGTTGTTTTACTGTATTACAAGTGTTGAATTCTATAACGAGCAGTAATGTTCGAACAGGTCGTGGTCAAGGCAAGTGACCAAGGACCGAAAGCTCCTCTTTCACTTGGGGGCATATAAGGTACATCGATAGCAAAGCGTACCATAAGGTATGTTAACACATGAACAAAATGAGTGAAAGCATGCTACGGTAGTTAGAGCATTTTTCAAAATTTATGTTTTGTAAAATCAAACCAAAGTACTATGCTAAGTTTGGTCATGCGAACGGGTATTATAATAAAAGAAACATTATAATATCAGTAAGGCAATCGTTTACACCGCGAGCATTAGTGCTCGGATGTAAATATGTAATTAAAAGGAAAAACATTTTACACCGCGAGCAGTACTGCTCGGATGTAATCATTCAAGTATAAGTAAAAAGCTGCCCTCGCAGCAATAAAAAGTAAATTGTCTTTACAAATAGACCCGTGGGTCAAAAAAACTATGAGATAAAAAGAGAGTTACTGGGGAGCAGGAGGGTCTTCTGGATGAGGACCGCTCTTATCAGCCGGAGGATCAGCCTTAGCATCAGCAGCAGGGGTCTTGGCCTTAGCTCTCTCCTCTGCCTCCAACCGAGCAGTGCACTGCGCCATCAGCATCCTTTGTAACTTCTCGGAGAGGTAGTTAATTTTGGCCCCCCGGTTGTGTTTCCAGAAATCGTAGAAACTGAGGAAGGCGGCTTCCTTGTACTTCTTCAGTTTTCTGGCCCCGTCCTCCTCAAGCTCC
The DNA here is from genome assembly GCF_963169125.1 of Humulus lupulus. Classification (NCBI taxonomy): domain Eukaryota; kingdom Viridiplantae; phylum Streptophyta; class Magnoliopsida; order Rosales; family Cannabaceae; genus Humulus; species Humulus lupulus. The sequence continues at coordinate 173,783,258 of NC_084802.1, read as the reverse complement.
TGAATGCGCCCTTCAAGCTCCTGAACGCGCCACTCAAGTTCCTGCACCCATCCCTCGAGCCTCTTTGTCTCCTCCCTGCTGCCAGTCAGGTCAAGTTTGGCCTACTTACACTCTTGGGTATTGAGTACAGCACTTTCCCTCCATTTATTCCTCTCCTCGTTGGCTTTCTTCAAGGCCCCTTGACTCTCCTGAAGCTCCTGGGTGAGACTGGCTTGGTCCTCGCACAGTTGCTCGATCAGCTTGGACAACTCCTTGTTCTCCACAAGTAGCTTATTGTTATCCTCGAGCAGCTTAGTGTTGTCAGCCTCAAGCGCTTGCTTGGCCTCGGCCAGCTTGGAGTCGTAGTTCTTTTCTCAGGAGACCAGCGTCCCAGCACAGCGCCAGCTAGCAGTCAAAGATAGCAGCCCCTGAAGAAAAAATGAGAAGGTTAGGGAAAGAAGTATAATATAAACCATGAAGTAGCAAAAGATGACTTACGCTGGCTATCTCATTCAACCCTCTGTTGATGATTTGGTCGACGTCCATAGTGGCAGTGTCATTGATGGCGGTCTGGTTGTGTCTATGCTTCGAGAGCTAATATATTCTCTCCCTGGCCATGCCAACTATGTGGCTGGACAGGGAGCCTTCAGACAAGTGGTCCAAAGTCTCTTTGTCTGTGGCCTTTGAGGAAGGCTGAGGATTGACGGGCGTGGGAGTCGTCTGCTTGGGGGCAGGTGGATGTGGTAAGTCCTCCTTGGAAGGGGCGTCGATGGGAGCATCTTCTGTCTGGGCCTTCTTCGAAGGGGTCTTGCTACTTTCCCCTCGAGCCCTTTTACTGTCCTTCTTCGGGATAGAAGAGTCAGCGACAGCTTGGTAATGGTCAAAGAAGTCCCCGGACTCCATACCTACACAAAGAGAAACAATTCAAACGATGAGATAAAAGGGTCGCGGGAAAACAGAGATTAGAGTAGAAGGATTACAAAAGTAAGGTACCCGAGCTACACCTACTGGTCGTAACATTATCTACTGAACTACCTAGTTCCTAGAAGAAATCTGAATTTAAAGAAGGGGCGTTCCTAAAGTTGCCATCCCCATCATATAGATGAGAAGGAATTGGCAGATTATTCAAAAACGAGAATGATGTATCGTTTACATCCGACGAGTCGTTAGATGGTTCGGTAGGCTCAGCAGCCTTTTGTTTCCCCTTGCCCTTAGGGACCGATGATTCCGCTGCTCGGTGGGGAACAGCAGGTTCCCTGATTGTAACCCCAGTTGGCCTCCTCCTCCGAGGGGGTGCCTGAGGTTGCTGCTCGGGTCCCCGCTCAGGTTCCACATCAGCATGGACACCACCCGCCGCAGGTTTGTTAGTCGCAGGTTGGGAGCCCCAAAGGCCAGCCAACCTAAGGTTAGCCTCATTAATTAAGTTCTTTACACTCTTAGCAGCATTTGACATACTGGCTAAGAGTGCTGCCCTCGACTCCATTCCTGGAGTGGGGGTCGGGCGTAACCATGGACCTGGAACACAATGGAACAACGAAGTATTACGACAAGAAAGAATTCAAGTATAGAAACTACTGGTTCAAGGATTATTATTTTCTTTACCTCCTCGAGTGAAGGCCAGATTATCTGCGGCAATGTCGGGCGTAAGGAAGTACTCTTGATGGTACTTCCCCACGTTGGAGATATAAGTGGTGTCGGACAGAAAGGTGCGTCCGGTCTCCTGGTGGCAGAAATGAAAGAACCCCGTACCATCCTGGTTGGGGTTGGACTTGAGGTCGAACAGAAAATTGACCTCATGAGGAGAAGGAACTGGCCATTTCTTGAGCTTGTAGAGGATATAGAGCGTGGCCAGCATCCTATACCCATTTGGGGTGATTTGAAAAGGGGCCACCCCAAAGTAGTTTGCCACCCCTTGAAAGAATGAATGAAGAGGCAGGGTGGCACCCGCCTCGATATGGTACCTCGACCAAGCGCTATAAGCCCCCCCTGGCAGGTTGGCTCGCTGGTCGATGGAAGGTCTGACCAGGGTCAGCCCCATCAGATTGTATTTGTTTAAATAGTTGGTGATCATGCGAAGTGTCGCCGAACTTGGGGAAACAACGTGCCACTCGACAGTCGGCTGGTCGGCATGACGGGGACGGGTACGCCTCTGAACTTCGGTTTCAGGGGGGAATTCACCTCGACCACTGGTCGAGGAGGCATCAGCAGAAGGCTGACTTGGAGAGTTAAGGTTGCGTCTTTTTCTAGCTTTGGTTTTTGTTTTGGCCATTTTCTGATTGGGAATTGGTGGAGGATTTGGGTTAGGACATGAAAAGGGGATTTCTGGAATCAGTGTGTATGGATTCTCTTCGCCTTCGAGCAGTTGGGCCTAGAGTTCGTCTTCAATAGGTCTTTCTCCCCCCCAAGGGTCTTGCATATGAACTACAAACAGACAATGGAGGAGATAAGACACAATCCGCGAAGTACTGTGGAAGATTGGGGTAACGTTGCTCGTGCCTAAATAACCAGCAGCATCCTAATCCTATGTTAACTTCAACGTGGGTAGTTTGAAAGACGGATAAAAACAAAAAGGAAAGTAAATTGTTTTCTGAAAAGAGAACTTTTTCGACTCCTGAGGGGCGGGAAAAAATTTTGGTTTTTTCACCTTGCTTAAAGGTTAAATCTTTCGTCAACCTAATGTCCCAAACCAGAGATCCTAACTATCAAACTATAGTCTTAACCTATACAAAGCATAAAAATGCACTTTTACCAAGCAATAGGGGTTTATACCAAAAAACCCTTAAAACCCTACTCAAGAACACAGAAGTCGCAGAGCATAAAAACGGCATGCATGGCGTAATAGAGAGCTTAAAGAATGGAGTTCTTACCTGGGCGAAGATGGAGATTCGGAAGAAGATGAAAACTCGAACCGGAAGACCTTCGGCTAGATGTCAGACTGGTTTTTGAAGCTCTGAACTCTGGTGCAAGTTCTTGAAAATATTGGCAAAGATGGTGAATAAAAATTTCTTAAAGGGGAAGAAAAGCCTACTTATAGGGATCGAAGGGATAGCCAAAAGGTAGTAATCATCACTTCCCACTTTCGAAATGTGGGGAAGTGTATAAGCTGTCAAATTGCCTTTTTGGAAACTGAAAAGGCTTGATTAGACATAATTATGTCATAGTTTTCGAAAATGCATAGGGATTCTGCAGGCATCATGGGAATGTGAACAGTTGTTCCCTGAAGTTTCTTTACTGCTGGTCGCACTAAACAAACTTGGGGGGCAATTGTTATCCCTAAAATCAGAAGTGAATGACATGGCAGGCATTAATTACACATGGCTGACACCTGGCAGAATCTGTGTTCGACTATCGACCAGGAAGACATCCAGTATCATGCGATCGGTTTCTTCATACGACTAGCCTGGTCGTACACACATTATATGCGGAGGAAATCTTAGGCAGTTATGATGGAATCCAAAATTATCTCCCATGATTTCCTGGGAAACCGATTATTTAGGAAAGAATATCTGTAACAAATCAATGTAAATCTTGCCTGAGCTTATAAATAGAGGAAGAGGGCTCAGGGAAAGGAGAGCCTTTTCTTTGGAGCAAAAAAGATCATTTGAGATTAGAGAGAGATTACACGAGAATAATTATATTTTCTTCTTCAGAGGTTAGTGAAACTCATTGAACCCCAGTTCTTTGATCACCCCTTTAAATCTTATTTCAATAACAATTCAAGTGGACGTAGGTTATTACCAGATCCTGGGGCCGAACCACTATAAAATCTTGTGTTCTTATTATTTTCGTCATCACATTCTTTTCAACGTATTCATCCACGTCAAGTGTATTTTGACTCCGTGTCAGTTGGCCAAAATCTGGGTCAACATAGACCATGTATGGGGTACCTCAGTTCATATTCCTTTAGCTGACGTGATGCATAGGCAATCACCTTTCCTGTCTACATAAGGACACAACCTAAACCTTGTCTTGAGGCGTCACAATAAACCAAATATTTCTCCTGATCTGTAAGAAGATTCAGAACTGGAGCGGTGATCAGATTCTTCTTCAGCCTGTGGAAGTTGTCCTCACATCTCTCTAACCATATAAACCTCTAATTCTTGCGTGTCAACTCTGTCAGTGGTGACACAATCTTGGAAAACCCCTCTACAAAGAATCTGTAATAACCTGCTAATCCCAAGAAGCTTCTATCTCTGAAGCATTCTTCAGCCTTGGCCAATCTATGACTACCTCAATCTTCACTGGATCCACCATAATTCCATATTTACTGACTATGTGACCTAAGATAGTCACCTGTGGTAACCAAAACTCACACTTCTTGAATTTCGAATATAGCTTGTGCTCTCTCAGCCTCTACTGCTCGTGCTTTGTCTCTGACTGAGAGTATACCAGTATATCATTGATGAAAACGATCACGAACTGATCCAGGTAATCTTTGAACACTCTGTTCACCAAATCCATAAATGTTGTTGGGGCTTTAGTCAATCCAAACAACATTACCAGAAACTCATAATGCCCATACCTGGTGCGAAAAGTTGTCTTCAGTATATCTTCCTCTCTGATCCTCAACTGGTGATAACCAGATCGAAGATTTGTCTTGGAGAATACCATCTTACCCTGTAACTGACCAAACAGATCATCAATCCTTGGCAGAGGATACCTGTTCTTGATAGTTAACTTGTTTAGTTCTCTATAATCGATATACATCCTCAGAGAACCATCTTTCTTCTTCATGAAGAGAACTAGTGTGCCCCATGGCAAGAAACTGGGCCTGATAAAACCCAAGTCTAGTAATTCATGTAACTAAACATTTAGTTCCTTTAGCTCTATTGGATTCATTCTGTTACGACACCCTAGACACTGGTTTCATCCCTGGTGCCAACTCAATCATAAACTCTATCTCCCTGTGTGGAGGTAACACTGGCAGATCCTTTAAAAACACATCCAGAAACTCACACACCAATCTGGTCTGTCCTAGTCCCACTTGCACGGCCTGAGTGGTATCTACTACACTAGCTAAGAATCCTATGCATCCCCCCTGCAATAGGTCTCTAGCTCTAAGCACAGATATCATAGGTATATGGGGTCCATGCATAGTGCCAACAAATATAAAGGGATCCTCACTCTCAAGCTCAAAGGTTACCATCTTCTTCTTACAATCTATCATTGCCCCATACTTGGCTAACCAATCCACACCCAAGATCATATCAAAGTCACTCATGACTAACTCAATCAAATCAACTAACAACTCTCTACCATCCACTGTCACTGGTAATGATCTGACCCATCTCCTGGAAACCACTAACTCCCCAGTAGGCAGCAAATTACCAAACCACATAGGATAAAAGTCACAAGGTCTACACAGTCCATCAATAATCCTACTAGCAATAAAAGAATGTGTAGCACCTGAATCAATCAAAATAGTATAAAGTGTCCCAGCACTAGAAAGTTGACCTGTAACCACCGAGGGACTGGCCTCGGCCTCTGCCTGAGTTAGGATGAACATCCGAGCTGGCGTCAGGCTGTCCACCTTCATGGGTTCTTCCTTCTTGGCGTTTGGGCAATCCTTCTTCAGGAGTCCCACAATCATGCACACCTTCGCTTGACATTCCCCAATATGGTGCCTCCTGGACCAAGTATACTCTAGGAATGCTCTTCAGGACTAACTGCCACCGTGGCGGCCAATTTGTTACGCCCCATGGCCTCCTATCTGGCCCTAGAGCTGAAAATATATCTGGAGTCTTTCTCTTTTGGTCACTAGGGCCTTCGCTCCTACCTAAGCCTGCAAATGGAGGTCCCGGCCTCCTAAAATCCCTTTTGGCCGCACTCTCGTGCTAGATCTTGTTCTCTGCGCTCTCAACTGTGAGCGCCTTCTCAACAACCTATGCGTAGGTAGTAAATCCTGGTACAGTAGTGATGTGAACATCCTGGACTATCATAGGTTGTAGCCCCTAGAGAAACCTCTCCCTTCTAGTCCCATTAGTGGGCACTAGATTCTCGGCAGACCTGGCCAATCTTTCAAACTTCAAAGCATAATCAGTCACTGACATGTTGCCCTGAAGTAACCTGTCGAACTCTTCGACCTTCGCAACTCTAACTATCGTTGTAGTATTTCCCATTAAATAGAATTATGAATTCTTCCCATTCCATAGTATTTACATTCCTGGTCTAGGATACCACCTCCCACCATATTTGGGCATCCTCCCAAAACATATAAGCAGGACAGGCCACTCTCTCATTACCGCCCACCCTCATGAAATCCAGGATGGCAGTTACCATGGTCATCCACTGATCAGCCTTCACTAGGTCTGAGCTGTCCTAAAAAATTGGAGGGTGATGTTTCCTGAACCTCTTATACAATGGCTCCCATATGTTTTCCACTGCCTGAGGTTGTACTACGGCTGGTACCATTGGTTGTATCATTACTGGTATTGCGGGCTGTAGGTTCCCTGCTGAAACTTGTTGTTATCTCAAGAGGTGAATCTCATCTTCTTGCCTCTATAACCTGGCTTGCATATCAGCAAGCACTTGTTGCCAGTTCTCTAGAGCTGGCGGTAGGACCTGGCCCTGGTCATTCTCTTCCCTGGCCTGTATTTCTTGGCCAGCCAACCTCTCTGACCTTCGAGGAAGCATACTAACAACTCTCCCACTCTGCAGTGATCAATTCATCCGTTAGGTAAGTAATAACTATAGCTCTTGCCGCCTGGTGGTCCAAGACCGAACAAACAAATAGATGCAATACTAATAAGCATGCTAACAAATAATATATTCAACCATGGTGCTAATAAGCACTTCTTGATATTCATCAGAAAATAGTGATGCTAATAAGCATTTCTGGCATTCATAAGCAATTAACGATGCAAATAAGCATGTTTGGGCATTTATACATGTATAGAATCGCTAATAAGCATGTTCTTTAATCCCTGCCAGTATTAACAGTGCTAATAAGCATTTCCTGGCCTTTATGCAATTAATAGCGCTAATAAGTGTTTCTTTAACATTTATAATCAATCATAGTGCTAACAAGCATTTCTCTATAATGCACATTACAATCAAAGGATCTAGCCCTATCAGATAACTCAGGCTCCCTAATAAGGCATGCAGATAAGGCATATACATTCATTTAAATAGTTAAGCACTTAATCACATGCTCGGCCAGTCTTCAGGAACCCTTAAACCTTGGCAACACTGATACCAAGTTATAACATCCTCCTAATCCAGGACCGTTACACTGTGTACTTTAAATAGTGCCAGACTTGCTAATCAAGTCCCTTGGTTATAAACGTGTAACTAAGGTTAATGACAAAGGATTAGGGTTAAAAAATTTGGTCAAAAGCAAACATTGACTTTTCATTTAAAAGTTTGGTAAATAGATGGGATCCCAAAATAACATAAACACGTGTTTAAAAGGTTATATACAAGCCAAGCCAACTTAGGCGGCAAAATAGGGATACAACCCTAATTCCTCCAAGATAACCCCGGTCGTGGTGGTCGAGCAGCCGTATATGTACACGCCACCACCGAAGCACTCTAACTCAGGGCTGGTCAAGCTTTTTCCTTCCCCTTACCTGCACCACATAGCACTTGTGAGCCAGGCTCAACAAGAAAACAATGAACAAGTGCATGAAAAGAAAATACAGATTCCAGATGCATATCTAGCATGCCTAGTAGTAATAACCTACTCATGCATGCATACAATTACAAATAAATGATTATATGATCATCCTAGGGCTTGCTGTCCTGAATAGGTGACCATAGAGTCAACACGCGGTTCTATGCCCTAGCAAAGTGATTGTAGAGTCACCTGAGGCCCTTTGCCCTAGCTCTAAGTAACTAGTCATAGAGCTAGCCAAGCGCTTTGTTTTTTTCCAAACGACCATAGGGTCAGTCAAAATAATAGTACGTCCCTGCTTAGGCCTAAGACTCTCGACCAGCGCACAGCGTGCTATTGTCGTCCTTGAATAATAACTCAATTCCTTAACCAGATAACCATACTTCAGATAATACAAGTATGCATACATTCTAATCATATATCTCAGCCAATTAAATACAAACATAGTATTAACCATGTTCCTGAACGGAGTCAAGCCCTAATCACGCAGAATACTTATTAATCATATATCTTGGCTTATTAAATACAAACACAGTAATAACCATGTTCTTTAACGGGGCCGAACCCTACTCACGTAGGTTATCACATTTAAGACGTACTAGGTGCAGTTTTCTTACCTTATGTCCAAGTGCAACGTATAATAAGAACGACCCTCGAGCACGATCCAATTTTGAGCCCCTAGCGGTAACCTAATCACAACCATAATATAGAATCCCTCAACAACAAGCGAATAAAGGCTTCCGGACCAAGTCCTAGCCTCCGGGGCGTCAAATTCTATTAAATCGGGTAGTATAATCGATCCCAAGCCCCTAAGTTTGAGTTCCCGCACTCAAGACCTTCCCGGGCTCAAAAGCCCTTCAAGCGTCGCAGCCCAAGGCCCAAGAGTCGCGACTCACAGGTTAAGAGCCCAAGGGCTCTCCTCTGGAACACATACCCCCCGGCTCTCCCTGCAAGCGCCGCAGCCCAAAATGGAGGTTCAACACCTCCTTCTCCCTTTCGTACATAAGTGTCGCAGTGCCCCAAGAACAGGGTCGCAACTCAACATGAGAACCCAGTTTTTCCCTTGTTTTCTTCAAGACAAAACTCACCAAAAGCCCAACCAAACATAGCCAAATCCCAACAACAAAGTTCCCAATCAACTCAGCACTTCATAAGCCTCAAAACCATCCCCAATAACAAACTTAAAACTCCTCACAAAACCAAATTCATATTTAAGTTTTCAAAACTCTAAGACTCAACTAAAACCAAAGAAAACATAAAGAACTGAGGCTAGAAATCGATACCTCTGCTGCCAAAACAACGCTAAGCTTTTCCCCAAGTAATCCCGAGAGTAAGCTAGCTTTGATTCCCCTTAGATCGCAAGAAATCTCAAAGAATTGAGAGAGATTTCACGAGTGAGAGATAGAATTTGAAATTTTTCTGTGTAGTTTACTTAAAGTTCAAGTAACTCTAAGCAAATCCCGAAGTTCGAGGTACCAAAAAACGTCCATGAGGGTAAAATGGTCAAAATTCCCGAAATTCCCTCCTAATTTCACTAACTCAAAATATATCCTCAAATATTTATTCTCATTACCCGATATCCCGGTAATGTACTAAATATCCAAAATACCCCTTGACTCACCCCGAGTCAGGTATTTGGTCCTGTGGTGACTCTCTTGCTAACTTGCTCCCTAGGATCGCCTCGTGCCTTGTAACCTAAATATATCAACATAATGATGTGGTCTCACACATATATCACATATATGCACATATATTTCAAATATACTCATAACGAGCCAAATTGCAAAAAATTTCCTTCTAATAAAAAACGGGCCCACATGCATATTTAATATACCTAAACATGCATATTAAGTCATATTATAATATAACTCACGTAATCATATAATGATACATAATATATATATATATCAAATAAACATATATTTCATAATTAAATCACATATATTCAAATAATTCTCCATAATTTTTCATCCTGGCCCCCTAATCAAGGCCCTAAGCCTTATTGGGTAATTTGAGACGTTACATTTTGATTCACTCATTAAGGTTTCTTAGTATAATGAGGCTAATGACTTTTGGTTTGAAGATTCAATATCTTGAATGGCTAGGAACATGAATTACAATAATGGAATCCATACTTTCCTAACAGATCGAATATTGGTCCCCTTAAGGGTTAATTCTGGAACTGAATAGTTATTGAGCTCAAATCTATAATTTGATTATAGATTAATTATTCACTGGTGAATTAATGGTACTTAAGGATCAAGAGATAATTAGAAGGGTAAAATAGTAATCTTGACCAGCTCTAATTAACGAACCCGTAATTGGAGGACAAAACTAAATTTATTGATTATATCAATGGACTACAAGAGAAAACTCTGTAAATATAATTCTATAAATACGCACTGTGCAATTCCATATTTATAGTGGAGTAATCATGGAATTAATAAATAGAATTATTGGATTAAAGAGTTTAATTAATAATCTATTTTATTGGAGCATTGTATTATAGATCCATGGTCCCCAAATCATCTCTGTCCTACACTGTCAAGGGTAAGGATGAGAAAAGAAAGATTTGTAAGGAGAATGACTTAATTGCAAAGGAATTAATTTTCAAGGGCAAGGAAATAATTATGTGATAATTAAAGCAATTGATTAATTATGAATTAATTAAATATTTAAATATATAGTTTTTATTTTGAAAAACTATAGGTTAAAATAAATATTAATCATGTTTGGATTAATATATAAAGAGATATTAATAATTATCTTACTTAGAATAAGATATTGATTTATTTATTTCAAACTGGTATTTTAAGATAAAGTTAATTTTCAATTAACTGATATTTATGTTGGGATAAATATATTGTCTTAAAAGTTGATTAAACAAACAAATGAGAAAATTAGGGAAAACCATAATATGTGGGGCGACACACTCACTGTGCAATGAGTGTGGCGCCACACATAGGGATTCCCCAATCCCTGAGATTTGAATTTTGAATTTTAAATTATTTGTTTAATCAATTATTTAATTGTTCTTTTAAATATGATTTAAATTAAATAATTAAATAGTAATAACAGATCGATTTTAATTTGAATTCTATTTTTAATAAAATAAAGATTAATTAATTAGATTAATAATTTTTATAAAAACTGATAGAGCGATATTGTTAGTAATAATTGTTTTGCATATGATTAAAAACAGACTCTATCTCTGAGACAGAAGCGATAGTTTTCCAAAACCTGAAAAATGTTCAATTCCTCTTCTCTCAATCAAACATCTCTATATCTTATGTGTTGAGTACATCTAGAGAGTCATAAATCAACCTTTTGAATCCTACGTGCCCACACACGTCCTTGTGTGGTTGAGGATTGGTCTGGAAGATCAAGGTGTGAGCTTTCAGAACTTGGATAGGAAGATCATTGATTTTATACAAAAATAATCGAGGACACTTGATAGGCTACAAGAGGTAATCTCTAATCTGATTGTATGTGTGTTGACGCGGTTCTTCGCCAACAGGTAATTAAGAGAAGAAGAGAAAGGGATTAGTGCTGAATATAGAACCGTCGCAGATATAGAATCTTAGAGAATGAACTAGGTGACTCAAGACACGTTTTTAAGTGGTTCGAAGGTTAAAATCCTTCTACTCCACTAGTCAATATTATTGATATATTCTGGGTATTTGGTTACAAAGCATATATCTCTTCAGATACTATTTTTCCCAACCCTTATCAACTCCCAGGTTCTCCATATTTATAGGAGAAGGCACCTGGAAGTTGGTAAGGAGGTCATCCCGTGACCTTATTATTTGTCATATCAACTCTGTGACATTCATGATTAATTCCTAAACCTGACACATAAGTATGGTCAAATCGATAGGTAAGGAGATAATGGGCCGCACGGCCCAACCCAGCCGTGGATATCTGAACACGCACGTTCCTGCTGCGTGTCCGAGAAGTCAGGGAGATATCGAACACATGATGTCAGATATATGCACGTTTATCTTGCGTGTGTTGACTTTACAGAGGGTCAGAGCTCCATACATAGCTCGTGCCACGAGCTTCTCCCCTGACCCGACCTTCGGCCTTCGGATTCCTTCCCCCAGTCCTGGGCAACCTTGGCGAGTCCTCAAGGATTGCTCGAGCTAAGAAGGTACGACCTCGAAACGGGAGCTCCGGTCTTGGGGATGTTAATGGGCTAATCGTGATTAGTCCGTAGCTCGGCCTGCTAATCAGCCCGTGGGAAAACCAGGGCGTACAATGTGATTTAATATATATATATATATATCTTTCTGTGTGTGTGTGTGTGTGTGTGTGTGTGATATTGGTTGGTATTAATAACTATTACAAAGGGCTCATTCCCCGCTGGGTATATTTGATTTGCTCTTTTAATACCAACAAGAGAAACCATGGACAAGCGGCCAACAAGAGAAACATCTCTGCTAACTGAGGACAAGGAATCACTGTCTCAGTTACCAATGAGTATGTTGATTCCAAGGGGAAACGGAAGTAGGATACCCCAAGGACAGCTGTTGTCGCAATGCACAGCCTGACCTGCGAGACAACCTCAACGTTTGCACGAACAGAGGTCCTCCCGAGGACATCCCCAGGAGACAACCACAACCGGACCTCCGAAACAATCTCACTGCTCAGAGGAGAGAAGCTTTGCCCGACCAGAGGGCATACCCGACACAAAAATCCAACCCAAACCATGACCCTCTCCCCGCGGAGTTGGAAAGTTTGAAGAAAATTATATTGAAGATGGCCAGGAGACAAGGTCACGACTCTGACTTAGAGGATGAAGATGGGGAGCCGTGTGCCCCACATATTTTTGAAGCCCTATTACCTCAAGGCTTTGAGATGCCAGATATAACTCCTTATCTCAATGATTCCAGATGCCACATCTTCCTGTTAACGCTGACGGGACCTGCAGAAAAGTGGTTCAAGAAACATTGACCAGGATCAATTCAATCCTGGCACCAACTCTCCGCTGCCTTCCGAAAACAATTTATAGCTACTCAAAAGGTGCACTTCAAGGTCAATGATTTAGCCAACATTAATCAAGGACCTCTTGAGACCCTCAAATTGTACATCAAATGCTTTAAAGATGAAGCAGCCAGGACCAAGAGGATCGATGATGGAAAACAATTGATGGCCTTACAATCTGGCATCCGACCAAGTTCTCCACTATGGGATGACCTGCAAAGGTGAGGATGCCACAGGCTTGATGACTTCATACGTCGAGCCCAAGAATATATTCACTGGGAAGATGCCTAGATTGGAGCCTTCGAAGGACCAATTTCCTTCCCGGCTCTGACAGTCCCAGCTACCATAGCTCCGAGGCCGCAGTTCTCACCATACTCTCCAACATAAACGAGTGTTATCAGCGCCCTTCAATACAGTCTAGTTGTTCCCAAGCGGGTTTTAGTGCGGCTTTTTCTAGGTATTGTAGCGTCCCAAATTTTCTAATAAGGCTTAGGGCCTTTATTAGCGTGCCTGGAGGGCAATAATTGATTTAATTATGTTAATAAATGAATTTGATGATTATGTGATTACAAATGCATGTTTAGGTGAATTAAATATGCATGTGGGCCCCATTTGGCTGTTATGTGCATAATTGTAATTTTTTGCCCCTTGAGGGCATAAATGCAATATTTGTGTATATTTTGATTGAGAGTGAATGGTGATATATTTGTAATGCATGATCCGAGACGGTCCTAGGAAGCAGTTTAGCTAGAAAGTCACAACAAGGTCAAATACCCGGCTCATGAGGAGCCTAGGGGTATTTTGGGAACGTAATACGTGTTCGGGATTTATCGAGTAGTGGATAATAATTTAGCAATGACTGGATATGTCAGGATTGAACGGGGATTTATAGAAACACTCGAGGAATTAACGGGATATGGCTAATGACGAAATTGCCCTTGGTGGCACTTGAGGGTCAAGGATAGGCTTAGGGGTATTTTAGACTTTATGGCTAAGGGATAGGCTTATGTCTAGGCAGTTGGGATGCTAGAAGGGGTTAGAAGGGAAAAATCAAACAGAAGGAAACTTCTTTCTCTCTCTCATGTGTAACTCTCTCTCTCTCTCTCTCTCTCTCTCTCCCTCTCTCTCTCTCTAAGGATGTGGGAGTTCTGATTTTTGGAGAAGAAGAAGAATAAGAAGCTTGAAGATTGGGGGATTAGAGCTAGGAGGAGATTTGAAGTTGGACCAAGTCAAAATTATTAGCAAGGTATGGATTTTTAGCTGTTATTTTACTGAATACCACTGTAATCCTTGAACTTAGTTGGGTTTTGAACTTAAGACATGATTTGGTGAGAATTGGGGTGAGTTAGCTAGTTTTTTTGTTCTAGCACTGCTTAAGGTGTATTAGAATGATTATGGGACTCAACTCTGATTTTGGGGTGTGTTTAGAATGATTTTCAAGGAAGTTACCTAGTAAAATTGCATGGGAATTTTGGGTTTCAGGCTCAAGCCGAAACCCTATTCATCAGGCGCTGCGGCCCGCTTGAGTTTATAGGCCAGGGGACTTCGAAAAAATTTCCCAGGCGTCGTGGCCCGTGTCTCTCAGTAGAGAGGCATTTTGCCTCTGACTTAGGGCGCGCCGCGACCCTTAAGGAGGGCTGGGTCGCAGCCCAAATGCAGAATTTTGGCTGTTTGAATGTTTTTAGCTCGGGAACTCAAACGTTAAGGCCTTGGATGGTTTCTACTACCCAGTTTGGTAGAATCCAGGGTCCCGGAGGCTAGATTTATGTCTCGAGGCTATTTATTGGATTAGAATTTGATGAATGGCTATTATAAATATGTTTTGACTAGGTTTTCAATGAGGCTCGTGTTAGAGGACTATGCTCGAGATTGCAGTGCTCAAATAGCTTAGGACATAGGTAAGAAAACTGTTGTACCCGTAGAGCAGGGTGTGGCCCTATTTTTTTATTGCAGGGCATGGCCCTATGTTATTGAATTTCAAGGCGTAGCCTTATTGTTTATGTTTAGTATATGTGTGAATATTTGTTGATATTATGCTATGTAGTGCTTTGTGAATGAACGGCGAAGGCCGAGAACGGTAGGAAGGCAAGTACGGCAAGGGGCCGGGAACGATGTTGAGCACACGGAGTGCAAAGCCAAGTATGGCAAGGGGCCGAGAAATGGCGTTGAGCATGCGGAGTGTAGGCCGTTAGGACGAGACCCTCCTAGGATGTTGGAGTCATCCTCTCGGTGAAGACCGCGAAACTAGGGCCTGGTAAAGCGCCTGGGACGGCATGGCCGCTATGTGTTTAGCCTGTTGGCTGCTTTGTTATATGTTGTTGATAGATATGCATATGTTAATTGTTTTGTGTTGAGTTTTCTTGTTGGGCTTTGGCTCACGGGTGCTCTATGGTGCAGGTAAGGGTAAAGGAAAGGTCGGCCAACCATGAGTATGGAGAGCGGGGAGCGACGGGTACATGTTCGACCTACCTGGCTGCCACGACCAGGGTTATTTTGGGAAAATGTAATGTATTGGTATATATTTTTCACCTATGTTGACCTTAAATGTATTTTGGTGTCCCAAATGTTTAACTCTTTACGATTTCAATGAATGACCACGTTTTTACATTAAATGTCTTTAAATGACTTTTTATTCCTGTTTAGCTGCACTTTTAACCTAAAACATCGATTAGAGAGCTAATGTCATGTTTTTTTAACTCACTTAGTAACGGCTCTAAGGAAGTAGGGCGTTACAACTTTGTATCAAAGCGCGCCAAGGTTAATGGCTCCTGGAGATTGACCGAACATGTACGCTCGCTGCCAGTGACAAGCTCAACTCAGGGTTGGTTGGTAATTATTGAATTATATGCTTGATTGTTTGTTAAAGTGCCCTGTTTCCTGATTATTTTAATAGAGCATGATGAATGAGTTGACATATGCATGATAATAGGGCATGGCCCCTTGATTGTTGTATGTAATCTGTGTTATGTGGATTGTTGGTTGTGGTTGGTTGATGCGAATTGAGAGGTGGTTTTGGATGTTGTTATCATGCCTGATGAGTGGCGTCATTGATTGCAGGCATATTGTTGTGATGCCTCGGCGATCAATTAGACTCCGCGGCAATAGGGCCAAGGATGACAACCAGGGTCAGGACCCTCCACCTACCCCACCAAATTGGCAACAGTTATTTGCCGAGATGGAAGCTAGAATTCACCAAACAAAAGAAGAGCTTCGAAAGTTGAGGCAATAGGCCCCTCCTCAGGGCATTGGGTTGCAGGTTCCACAGGCTGTGGCACCATTGCCAGCCCAGCCTGATGTGGAAAATAGATGGGATCCTTTGTATGAGAGGTTCAGGAAGCAGCACCCTCCCACCTTCGAGGGTGGACCAGACCCACTGCGTGTAGAGCAGTGGATGAACATGATTTCTTCCATCCTGGATTTCATGAGAGTTGAAGGGAATGAGAGAGTAGCTTATGCCAGTTACATGTTAAGAGAAGACGCCTGCATCTGGTGTGATGTTGTGTCGCAGAGAAGGAATGTTGCGGTATGACTTGGGAAGAGTTCAAGAAAAATTTTAATGAGAAGTATTACCGTGTCGCAGTCCGAGCTGTGAAGGTTGACAGGTTTACCAACCTAACTCAGAATCGAATAACAGTTACTAAGTATGCTTTGAAGTTTGACTAGTTAGTGAAGTTTGCGCCAGATTTGGTGCCGACTGGCATGGCACAGAGAGATTGGTTTGTGCAAGGATTGAATGTTATGATCGCTCGTGACGTTAAGATAACCTTGGATCCAGGGACTACTACTTATGCACAGGTAGTGGACAAGGCTCTTACAGCTGAGGGGGCTGAGGATCAAATATGGAGAGGAGGCGCTGCTAGGCACGATGCTCGGAGGATGGTGCCTCCTTTCACTAGATCTAGTCGGGGTAGTGGCCCCAGTGAGCAGAAGAGAAAGGCCCCAGACTCTTTTGTTCTTCCTAGCTCAGATAGGAGGGCACTGGGTGCTTTCAGTGGTCGTCATAGTGGGGGAGATAGCTGGAGGAGTTTCCCAGTGTGTTCTCGGTGTAGACGACGACATCAGGGAGAATGCAGGATCAGGGCCTGCTTTACTTGTGAGAGTATTAGTCATCTGAGGAAAGACTTCCCACAAGCCAGGAAGGAAGAGCCGAAGCAGAGTGACAGTCTCGCTCCTGCCAGAGTATTCCTTGACCCAGACTGAGGCTGAGGCTAGCCCCTTGGTCGTGACAGGTTAGATTTCTAATGTTGGCTCTCCTTTTTTGCATTGATTGATTCAGGAACTACTCATTCATTTGTTTCTGCTAGAGTGATAAATCATCTGTGTAGACCTAGTGATTTGTATGCTAGGGGATTTCAAACTTTGTTGCCAACTAGGGAATCGGTAGTCTCTAGGAGATGGGTTAAAGCATTACCAGTAGAGATAGACAATAGGGAGTTGTCTGTGGATCTGAATGAGCTAGCAATGGGTGACTTTGATATGATCCTAGGGATGGATTGGTTATCGAAGTATGGGGCGACGATTGACTGCAAGTGCAGAATGGTGACCTTTGAACCAGAAAGGGAAGTACCCTTTGTATTCGTGGAGACGGTGAGTGGACCGTGAGTACCTATGATTTTGGCACTGAAGGCTATAGACTTGATGCAGAAGGGTTGCATAGGATTCCTAGCAAACATTGTGGATATCTCTAGAGTTATGTCAGTTGGACTAAGTGAGACTAGACTAGTATGTGAGTTTCTAGATTTATTCCCAGCAGATTTTCCAGGATTTCCACCACACCAAGAGATCGAGTTTGTTATAGAATTGGCGCCAAGGGCGGAGCCAGTATCTAGGACACCTTATAGAATGGCTCCGACGGAGTTGAAGGAACTAAAGATTTAGTTGCAAGAGTTACTGGATTTGGGATTCATCAGACCGAGTTTTTTGCCATGGGGTGCTCCAGTGTTGTTCTTCAAGAAGAAGGATGGATCCTTAAGAATGTGTATTGACTACAGGAAGCTGAACAAGTTGACCATTAAGAACAACCCACTACCTAGGATTGACAACTTGTTTGACCAGCTACAGGGGAAGATAGTGTTCTCTAAGATTGACCTTCGGTCAGGCTACCACCGGTTAAGGATTAAAGAGGAGGACATACCAAAGACTGCTTTTTGTACAAGGTATGGACACTATGAATTCTTGGTCATGTCCTTTAGATTAACCAACGCCCCAACAGCCTTCATGGATTTGATGAATAGGGTCTTCAAGGACTATTTGAGTTTGTGATCGTATTCATTGATGACATACCGGTGTACTCTCAATCAGAGACAGAGCACGATCAGCATCTACGCCTAGTGTTACAACGGTTGAGGGAGCATAGGTTATATGCTAAGTTTAGCAAGTGTGAGTTTTAACTACTTCAAGTAACATTTCTGGGTCAGATTGTCAGTAAGGAGGGGATTCTGGTTGACCCAAGCAAGATTGAGGCAGTGAGAGATTGCCCTAGGCCAAGTAGTGTACCGGAGGTTAGGAGCTTTTTGGGATTGGCAGGGTACTATCGGCGGTTCATCGAGGGATTCTCTAGAATAGCCACTCCATTAACCGAATTGACACATAAGATGACTAAGTATGTATGGAGAGACAGGTGTGAGAACATTTTTAAGGAATTGAAGCAGCAACTGATCACCGCTCCAAGTTTGAGTCTGCCCTCAGACAATGAGAAGTTTGTAGTGATGCTTCCAGACAGGGTTTGGGGTGTGTACTGATGCAAGCTGGAAAGGTGATAGCCTACGCGTCAAGACAGCTGAGGATTATGAGTAGAGATATCCCACACATGATTTGGAATTGGTGGCGGTGATATTTGCACTTAAGGTTTGGAGACATTATCTATATGGCGAGAAGTGAGAAATATACATCGACCATAAGAGTTTGAAGTACTTATTTACTCAGAAGGATCTGAATATGAACCAGAGACGCTAGTTGGAATTGGTAAAGGATTACGATTGTGATATTCTATATCATCCTGGGAAGGCCAATGTAGTGGCCGACGCGCTAAGTCGGAAAGGCCCAGGACAATTATTCAGTTTGAGGCAGATATCAGACAAGTTAACTAAAGAGATTACTAGAGCAGGTATAGAGTTTGTGGTTGGTCAGTTAGCCAACATCACTCTTCAGTCTACGCTCCTTGAGAGGATCAAGGAGGCACAGGGGGAGGATCCTCAGTTGAGAGAGTATAAGGAGGGCGTCTTAGCCGGAGCAGCTAAAGACATTTCTATTTCGGAGATGGGATTACTAAAGTTCAAAGGCTGGATTTGTGTTCCGATGGATTCTGGTATCAGGTGAGAGATCTTGGATGAGTCTCATACCACTCCTTATTCTTTACATTCGGGTACGACGAAGATGTACCAAGAATTGAGAACTCTGTATTGGTGGTCGGGGATGAAGAGAGATGTGGTGGATTATGTGGCCAAGTGTTTAACTTGTCAACAGGTAAAGGCTGAACATCAGAGGCCAGCAGGGTTGTTGCAGCCTCTAGGGATTCCAGATTTTAAATGGGAGGCTATCACCATAACTTCATGGTTGGGTTACCGAAGACCATGGGACAACATGATTCAGTGTGGGTGATTGTAGATAGGTATACTAAGTCTACCCACTTTTTGCCTGTTAGGACAACTTATACTGTGGAGCAATATGTTGAGTTGTACAAGAAGGAAATTGTATGACTTCATGGGGCTCCGAGGTCGATAGTATCCAACAAGGACCCCACCTTCACCTCCAAGTTATGGGAGAGCCTGCAGAAGGCTATGGGCACACAGTTGCAGTTTAGTACCGCTTATCATCCTCAGACGGATGGACAGTCTAAGAGAACGATTCAGATACCGGAGGATATGTTACGAGCCTGTGTGCTGGATTTTGGGGGATCTTGGAGTAAGTATCTCCCTTTGATTAAGTTGTCGTACAATAACAGTTATCAGGCGACTATCGAAGTGGCTCCGTGTGAGATTTTATATGGGAGAAAGTGTAGATCACCTATCCATTGGGATCAGACGGGTAAGAGGAGATATCTGGGTCCTGAGGTTGTTCAGAGGACCAATGAGGCGATTGAAAATATTAGAGCTCGAATGCTCGCCTCTCAGAGTCGCCAGAAGAGTTACTCAGACGTGAGATGCAGGAGCGTAGAGTTTTAAGTCGGTGACCATGTATTTCTCAAAGTTTCTCCCTTAAGATGGGTGAAACGGTTTGGTTTTCGGGCAAAGCTAAGCCCTAGGTTTGTTGGCCCCTTTGAGACTCTAGAACGGGTTGGAGAGGTAGCTTACAGATTGGTGATGCCTCAAGCTCTATCAGGGGTTCACAATGTGTTCCATATATCCATGCTCTGGAAGTATGTATCAGATTCTACGCACGTGCTGAGTTATGAGAACTTGAAGCTGGATCAGGGTTTATCGTATGAAGAGAAGCCGGTACAGATTCTCGACCAAAAGAATAAGGTCATGCGAAGCAAGACCATCACCTTAGTAAAAGTGTTGTGGAGGGACAACAAGGTAGAAGAGGCAACGTGGGAACTTGAGACAGATATGCGGGATCGTTATCCCGAATTATTCAGGTAATTTCGAGGACGAAATTTGTGTAAGGAGGGGATAGTTGTAGCGTCCCAAAATTTCTAATAAGGCTTAGGGCCTTGATTAGTATGCCTAGAGGGCAATAATTAATTTAATTATGTTAATAAACGAATTTGGTGATTATGTGATTAGAAATGCATGTTTAGGTGAATTAAATATGCATGTGGGCCCCATTTGGCTATTAGGGGCATAATTGTAATTTTTAGCACGTTGAGGGCATAAATGCAATATTTGTGTATATTGTGATTGATAACATGAGTGAGTGGTGATATATTTGAGATGCACGATCCAAGACGTACCTAGGGAGTAGTTTAGCTAGAAAGTCACAATAGGGTCAAATACCCAGCTGGGGAGGAGCCTAGAGGTATTTTGGGAACGTAATACGTGTTTCAGGTTTATCGAGTAGTGGGTAATAATTTAGCAATGATTGAATATGTCGGGATTGAACGGGGATTTATAGGAACACTCGAGGAATTATCGGGATATGGCTAATGACGAAATTGCCCTTGGTGGCACTTGAGGGTCAAGGATAGGCTTAGGGGTATTTTAGACTTTATGGCTAAGGGATAGGCTTATGTCTAGGTAGCTGGGATACTAGAAGGGGTTCGAAGGGAAAAATCAAACAGAAGGAAACTTCTTTCTCTCTCTCACGTGTAACTCTCTCTCTCTCTCTAAGGATGTGGGAGTTCTGATTTTTGGAGAAGAAGAAGAAGAAGCTTGAGGATTGTGGGATTAGAGCTAATTATCATAAAGGTTTGGATTTTTAGTTGTTATTTTACTGAATACCACTGTAATCCTTGAACTTAGTTGGGTTTTGAACTAAAGACATGATTTGGTGAGAATTAGGGTGAGTTTGCTAGTTTTTGGGGTTCTAGCACTACTTAAGGTGTATTAGAATAATTATGGGACTCAACTCTGATTTTGGGGTGTGTTTAGAATGATTTTCGAGGAAGTTAGCTCGTAAAATTGCATGGGATTTCTAGGTTTCGGGCTCGATCTGCGGCCCTGTTCATCAGGCCCCGCTCCCCGCTTGAGTTTATAGGCCAGGGGACTTCGGAAAAATTTCCCAAGCGTCGCGGCGCAAGGTTTAGGCATCGTGGCCCGTGTCTCTCAGTAGAGAGGCATTTTACCTCTGACTTGGGGCACACCGCGACCCTTAAGGGGGGCTGGGCCATGGTCCAAATGTAGAATTTTGGTTATTTGAAGGTTTTTAGCTCGAGAACTCAAACGTTAAGGCTCAGGATGGTTTCTACTACCCAGTTTGGTAGAATCCAAGGTCTCGGAGGCTAGATTTATGTCTCGAGGATATTTATAGGATTAGAATTTGATGAATGGCTATTATAAATATGTTGTGACTAGGTTTTCAATGAGGCTCGTGTTAGAGGACTGTTCTCGGGATTGCGGTGCACAGATAGCTTGGGACACAGGTAAGAAAACTGTTTTACCCATAGAGCAGGGCGTGACCCTATTGTTTGTATCGCAGGGCATGGCCCTATGTGATTGAATTGCAGGGCGTAGCCCTATTTTTTATGTTTAGTATATGTGTGGATATTTGTTCATATTATGCTATGTAGTGCATATATGTGAATGAATGGCGAACGCCGGGAACGAGGAAGGCCAGGAATGGTGAAGGCCGGGAATGGCAAAGGCCAAGAACGGCGAAGGCCGAGAATGGTAGGAAGCCAAGTACGGCAAGGGGCCAGGAACGGTGTTGAGCACACGGAGTGCAAAGCCGAGTACGGTTTGCGGCTGGAAATGGCGTTTAGCACGCGGAGTGCAGGCCATTACGGTGAGACCCACCTAGGATGTTGGAGTCATCCTCTCGGTGAAGACCGCGAAACTAAGGCCTGGTAAAGCGCCTGGGACGGCATGGCCGCTATTTGTTTAGCCTGTTGGCTGCTTTGTTATATGTTGTTGATAGATATGCATATGTTAATTGTTTTATGTTGAGTTTTCTTGCTGGGCTTTAGCTCACGGGTGCTCTATGGTGCAGATAAGGGTAAAGGAAAGGTCGACCAACCATGAGTATGGAGAGCGGGGAGCGACGGGTACATGTTCGGCCTACCTGGCTACCGCGGCCAGGGTTATTTTGGGAAGATGTAATGTATTGGTATAGAATTGTCGCCAAAGTCGACCTTATATGTATTTTGCGATCCCAGATGTTTTACTCTTTACGATTTCAATGAATGACCACGTTTTTACATTAAATGTCTTTAAACGACTTTTTATTCCAATTTAGCTGCACTTTTAACCTGAAACCTCGATTAGCGAGCTAATGACACATTTTTTAACTCACTTAGTAATGGCTCTAAGGAAGTAGGTCGTTACAAGTATGGAACAACTCCCACTAGATACAGTGCTTTTTCAGCCTACATTTAGTGCTAGAAAAGTGGTTCCCACCCAGTCGGCAGCACCCAACGGGGCCCTAGCGGAAGCAAGAGTGCGAGAAAGGGAAAGGGCAAGAAGTCCAAGAGAAATGGTGCTCCCAAGGAGAAATACACTCCCAAATATTTCAAGTACACCTAATTGGTGGATTCTCGAGAGAACATCTTTCCTGCCACGGAGCAGCAAGTCCACTACTAGAGTCCTCAGCACATTCAGAGGGACAAGAAGCGAAGGGACACCACGAAGTTCTACAAATTCTGCAATGATGTTGGACACCAAATCAACGAGTGCATGTAGCTTTGGGATGAGATTGAAAATCTCATCATGTTAGGGCACCAACACCAGTATGCCAGGGCTAAAGCCATGCTCAGGATTCGACCATTTCCATGCCTCCTCCCGAACAAGTGGCACCTCCTCAGGCTCCAAGCCAAGTACAAGTTGCACCGTAGCAAGCAGCCCATGGATCTCCTCTGGTGAACGAAAGAGTAGGGACGATATCTAGAGGACCCCACCTACGGAGCACATCAAGGGGCATGCAGAATTGCTATGCACAGGCCCTGAACCATGATGATGAAGTGCTGGTGCTAGCCCAACTCCTGGAACAAATGCCTCAGATGACAGACAAAATAATCACCTTCTCCAAGGATGATGCTTGGAGAGTGCATTTCCCCACCACGATTAGTTTTTGATCGAGAGCCAAATTTATAACAAGATAGTAGTTCAGATCCTAGTGGATAACGAGTGTTCTGTAAACATCATGTTAAAGTGAGCCTTTGAGAAGATTGGGTTGGCGACAAACAACCTTTCCCCGTGCACCTCAACACTTTACTGGTTCTCAGGTGAAGGTTTGATTCCGATGGGGCAGCTCAAGCTAACAGTGAAACTTGGAGAAGTGCCTCGCCAGGCCTTCAAATACTGCACTTTTGTTGTGGTGGAGTGCTCCTCCACCTATAACGCCATCCTGGGACGTCCGATCTTGGTGGAATTTGGAGTGGTCACCTCTATTCACCAGTTATGCATGAAGTTTTCCATAAAGGCCGGAATTGGCACTGTTTGTGGGGACCAGAAAGAGGCCCGCCAATGCAACAATGTGTCGCTGAACCATCTAATGATGGTGGTTGAAGCAGTAGCCCCTGAGTAGCCTCCTCCAACGGAGATGGAGGTCCATGCTGTTCTAGAAGAGAGGGAGTCCAACGAGTTGGACCCCATGGTTGGAGATGATAGGGCTATTGAGCCCATGGAGGAAGCTAAAAAAATTTCCCTCAATAGCTCCAACCCCGAAAGGAAAACAAAGGTTGGGAAGAACCTCAAGGCGGAGATCCGAGAAGCGTTAGTGAGCTTTCTTCAAGAGAACCAGGACATCTTTGCCTAGTCTCATACAAACATGATGGGTATTGACCCCAACATCATCTTCCACGCCCATAACATAGACTTGTATGTTGTTCTTGTGCAACCGAAAATGAGGACAATGGACCCGACCAGGGCAGAGGCCTTGAAGGCAGAAGTTGAAAAGCTTCTCAGGAATGGCTATATATGGGATGCCCAATACCCCAAGTGGGTGTCAAATCCGATGCTGGTCCCACAGCCTAACGACACCTAGAGAGCATGTATTGACTTATTTGACCTTAACATTGCATGCCTAAAAGACTGCTTCCCATTGCCTAAGAATGATCAGATGATCGATGCCACCTCCGGGTATGACCTTCTCACTTTCATGGAAGCCTACTCGGGGTATAACCAGATTTTCATGCATGTCAAATATCAAGAGCACACAACCTTCCGAAAAGACACGTGCGTTTATTACTACAAAGTGATGCCTTTCGCTCTGAAAAATGCTGGGGCCACGTACTAGAGATTTTTTAACAAGATGTTCAAGAATCAACTTGGTCGGAACATGGAGGTGTAAGCTTACGATATGCTGGTGAAGTCCAGAATAGCTCCCAACCATGTGAAAGACTTGGCATAAGCATTCTAAGTCTTCTACAGATTTTGGGTGAAGTTGAATCCCCAAAAATGCACATTTGGGGTAGCCTCCAGGAAGTTCTTGGGATTTATTGTCAGTGGCCGAGGAATTGAAGCAAATCACAAGAAGATAAGAGCCTTGATCAAGATGTTGTCACCCTGAAAGCACAAGGACATGCAAAGCTTGACTGGTCAGATAGCGGCTCTTAGTCGCTTCATTTATAAGACTATCGACAAGTGCATTCAATTCTTCAACACCCTCCGAGGAGGTCAACGGTATGAGTGGACGGAGGAGTGTGAACAGACATTCTGGAAACTGAAGGCACAAATGGTGAATCCCCCAATTCTGTCAAAGCCCATAGATGAAGAACCCCTCCTCCTCTACATGGCTTCTCCAAGGACGCCATTAGTACTTCCCTGATTCGCGAGGAAGGTCGCGTCCAGCACCCAGTCTACTACATGAGTAAAAGACTCCTTGGGGCGAAGTCCGGGTATTCACTCATGGAGAAGTCCGCCTTTAACCTGATGATGGCTTCTTGGAAGCTCATGCCTTATTTCTAGGGACGTCACATCAAAGTCCTCACCAACTAGCCTTTGAGGTAGGTCCTTCAGAAGCCGGAGTCCTCTGGGAGACTGCTCATGGGGGTAGTCGAACTTAGCCAAGTTGACATCACCTATCACCCGAGGACCACCATAAAGGGGCAAACACTAGTGGACTTTATAGCTGAGTGAGAACACATGAGAGGCCCAAGGAGGCCCAGGTTGTCGGGCTCATATGGAAGTTGTTTGTGGATGAGTCTTCCAATGAGAATGGAGCCAGAGTAGGCCTTATCTTGGTATCCCCCGAGGGGCATAAAGTTCACAATGCCTTAAGAATTCGCTTTGACGCCTCAAACAAAGAAGTTGAGTATGAAGCCTTGATTGTCAGACTCTGAGTTGCCCTGGAGCTCAAAGCTAGGGCCTCGAAGTATACAGCGGTTCTCAGCTTGTCATGAACCAAGTCCTCAGAGAGTACCAAACTCGAGGGACCAAGATGGCCCCTTATCTATCCAAGGCACAATAAATGTTGCACAGCTTCAAAAGTTTCACCATCTGACAAGTGCCACAGGAGCAAAATTCCAACGCTGATGCCCTGGCCAAACTTGTTATCACCAAGGATGCAAAGTTTCTCAATGTGGTCTCGATTGACTACTTGGCTTGTCCAAGCATCATAGCTCCTAAGGAGGTAGAAGTAATCCAACCCTAAGATGGATGGATGGAACCTATTGTGAAGAACCTTATCTCCAGAGAGTTACCGCAGGACAAAAAAATGGCTCAGGAGCTAGTTTACCAGGAACCTCGGTACATAATCATGGACAACAAGTTGTACAGACGAGGATATTCATTGCCAATACTTCGATGTGTTTTCGAGAAGGAGGCCAAGCTTATCCTCTGAGAAGTGCATGAAGGCTTTTGTGGCGACCACACTGGGGGGCAGAGCCTCACCAAGAAAATCCTAAGACAATGGTACTTCTGGCCTACAATGAATGGCGATTTGATGGATTATGTCAAGAAGTTCAACAAATGCCAACATTCCTGGAGCTCCTCCAAATGAGCTCACTCAGATGACAAGTTTGTGGCCCTTCGCTGTATGGGACATTGACTTAATAGGGGCCTTGCCCACAGGAAAGGGAGGAGTAAAGTATATGATTGTTGCAACCGAATACTTCACGAAGTGGGTCGAGGTCGAACCTCTTGCTACCATCACCTGGAAGAAGGTGCTAGACTTCGTCATCAAAAATATTGTTTGTCGTTGTGGGCTCCCGAGGAAGATAGTCTCCGACAACGGCCTGCAGTTTGACAGTGAGTTGTTTACATAATTTTGTGAAAGGCATGGAGTCATCAAGAGTTTCTCCTTCGTATCTCACCCTCAGGAAAATAGACAAGTAGTAGCGGTCAAAAAGACTCTTAAGGCCAATTTGAAGAAAAGGCTGGAGCAGGCGAAAATCCCCTGGCCCAAGGAGCTGCCTAAGGTACTATGGAGTTATTGCACCATTGCTAGGACCTCCACTGGCCACTCACCATTCGCTGTGTCCTAAGAGTATGAAGCCATGCTTCCAGTTGAGGCAACAATCTCCACGCACCAACGAGATAGTTACGACCCGACCACGAATCATGCTTTACTTAAAGAATCACTAGACCTTGTTGAGAAGCTTCACAGTTACGTGTAGTGTCCTACCAATAGAAGGTGGCCAGATACTTTAATTTCAAAGTGAAAGACAGAAAGTTCGAGGTCAGAGACTTGGTGTTGTGAAGAGTTTTCCTGGCAACCCGAGATCCAGAGGCTAGAGTGTTGGGGCCCAACTAGGAAGTCCTATACCAAGTCGAGAGCATCGTATGTCCTGGAACATACAAACTGGCATCATTGAATAGGGAGTTGGTGCCCCATGCTTGGACTACCGAGCATCTTCGCTGGTATTACCAGTAATATGAGCAATTATATTTTCTAAATTTTGTAGTCATTTGTAGCCTCTGGGAACCTTAATGACAATCGTGTGTACAAAACACAATAGATGAAATTAAGAGAATTTTCTTGTATTTTTCAATTTTAAATTTTTTTATCTATGTTTTACTACGCGAGGAGCACCCGCTCGCTAGCCTGGACAAGAGAACGCAGACTAGTCTCTGGTCACTTGGGGGGATAGTTGGGTCACCTTGAAAGGTAACTGCTCACGGAGCATGACCTAGAGAACTAAGCATATTAGGAGCAGAGTAAACCTAGTGTCAAGGCTTTCGAAAGTAGACCCAGTGTCACAAGAACCTAAGTAGCCTTAGGGCGAAGAACTCAAGTTACTTCTTGAGTACTAAGTGCCCACGGAGCAATACTGAGTTCCCTACTTCCAAAAAGGGTAAAAGGTACGAAAACCGAGTCACCTGTACTTGGCACCAAGCCATAAGTTGCCAAAAATTAAGCAAGCAAGTAGCCTATACTCGAGCGCAAGTCTGAATTTGCCTAAACTTGAGCAAACAAGACCCAAGTAGCCTATACTCAGGCGCGAACTAAGGAACTCAGTGTGACTATCTGAGGACCAAGTGCCAGAAAAGCAACACTAAGTTCCTGAAAACCTAAGTTTTTTTGGCCTTCCAAGTCCCGAGTCGCCTATACTTGAGTACAAGCATCAAGTTGCCCAAACTTGGCGATAACCTAAAGTTACTTCCCGAGAACCAAGTGCCCACAAAGCAACACTAAGAGTCGAAACCCAAAAACCTGTGAGATATGCAAGACCCAAGTCGCCAAGACTCGGGCACAAGTCCAAAGTTCAATCAACTAGTGCAGCCATGACCTAAGTCTTTTAAGACTAAGGGCCATGCACGGTGGATAAAACAAGGTTAGACAAATCGATCTTTTTTGTGATGTCACATTACGTTAAAAGTTTGAAGAAAAATTGTGTACATTTTAAGTCCAATTTGCATTATTACTGAACGATGTGTTAAAAACGTGCTAAGTGAAAAAGCAATGAAGGCAAGTAAATAGAGCAAGCAAAAGCCATTCTCAGAAAGTCATATTTGCACAATTGTGCTCGGAGGCTCGAGTAGTCAATTGTTTATACCCCAAGTATAGGAAATAAATAGATGGCACACAAGCCTATATACTTGAAACAAAATATAAAGACTACAATAGGCGGCTTAGAAAAACAACATCGATAATGGGGTCGACCTCAGGAATTTGGCCTGCCTCATTGGCGACTCAAGCAGGAGTAGCAGCTGCCTCCTTAGCACGAAGGTGCTCCTCGAAGAGCAGACTTGTGTTGGGATTGTTGGTGAAGGCTAGATCCATCTCCATATTACTCAACCAGGTGACATCGAGTGTGTCCGCGGCGAGTAAGTCGGTCTCCTTGTTCAATTCATCAACTTTGAGCCAAAGGTCCTCCATCTCGGACGCAGCTGCATAGGCTCTCTTTACTGGTAGGGAAGCCTCTCCTTGGGCCCTACACCCTAAGCTTCAAATTGTGAGGCCTTCCCCAAAACTTTGGAGGCCTCTTGTCGAGCTGCCCAGGCCTCCTCCTGGGCAACCCGGGATTCCTCTGCTACCTTGGCCGAGGCCTCCTCTGCTGCCTTGGTGTGGGCCCTTTCATCTTCAATCGCCTTGGATGAAGTCTCCTCCAAGGCTCAAGTCCGAGTCTGCTCCTCGACCACAAGCTTCTTCATCCCCCGGGAGCAAACCTTCTCATCCTCCAAGGCTTTGTGGAGTCGTGCAAGCTCCTCGAGAGGGACTACTTGTTGGGCCTTCACCACAGCTAACTCCTTCTATGCTTGCCTTAACTCGAAGGACCTAGTTGTCATGACGTCCCCCAAGCATTGGCATAAGGCAAAGCCCTTAAATCAAAGACCACTAAGTTAGTACCCCAAAATTATGTGTTCCAAAAGACCAGAATAAGTTCAAGGCTTACCCTAACAGTGGTGTAGCAGCAAGACGTGCATAGGGTAATCTTGTTGTCACCCCTTATGTGTGCATAAATGCGAAAAGTAATCTTGCACAGGGACTCACTTATTCCCTGCAAGAGCTCAGCCACCAATGGAGCAGTGCAGCTTCCAAGCTTCTCTGCAAAGAGGCTCTCCAACTCTACTTGGCCGATGGGAGGCTGATTGGATCTGCCTCGGACAGGTTTGTCTTAATGAAGGTACTCGACCAAGGCCCAAAAATCTCGATCCCCTTCATCCAGATGGGCATTGAAGTACTCCACCGCCGCCTGGTACTTAGCAAACTCTTCGCCCTCGTAGTGCTTGGGTAAAATCACCAATCGAGGAGGTTTGACTGGTGGGTTATCTAACACTTCAAGGGACATCTGGTCCGCCTTTGCTCTAGATGCCCATTCCCCTAGGGTGGGGGACCAACGAGGTCGATAATTGGTGGATCTGCCACCATCAAGACCTCCTCTCAAACCATAGGCCTCGAGGCACGAATCGTGGGAGAAACTACCGGAGCTGCAGGCACAACTGCTAGTGCTGTGGGGACATGTATTTGGGTTGGTCCCTCTAGCTTTTGCCTCTTGGCATGGATAGCGTCCACCATCCCCATTTGATCTGCAATTGAAAAAGCAGACAGTTAGCATTTATAAAATGATATGAAAACAAGTATTAGCATGCAAGAATTAAAAGGCATAGATTCAAGAGCACGTAGGCTTCTCGGGAAGCCCACCACTAAGTGACTCCTCTTGATGAATAATCGCGCATGAAAACTCCCTCACGAGCCTACCCATCTCCTGGGTTGTGTTGTTATCATACTGAAAAAACCAGTCCACGTGGAAAGACGTAACGTCTTCTTGTGGCACAAAGCCCCATGGAGGCAGCCTTCTCCTCACTTGGTGGAGACAGACATCGATCAGGTCTTGGTAATCTTACTCCTTCGTGGTCCAAGGATGAACAAATACAAGCCCGCACTGGATGAGTGATGGAGAATCCACACGTGATTAGGACTTACCCCATCTTTTACTTATATAACATTATAAACTATGATTGGAGGTTTACCTTAATCAATGAAGGAAGACTCTATCCCTGCCTGGATCTCTTCCTAGAGCTCTTGGTCTTCCCGAGCTTCATCACCTGCTCGAATAGCTTGATCATTCTTTAACTGTTCTTCTAACAATTGCTAGTTGAATATTTTAATGGCCCGTCCATCGATATAGTTAATGTGGCGGGTGGCCAGTTCGCGGGACTTGTGGGAATTCTTGTATTGGATCAAGTCCACATTATTGATGTGCTATCCCTCCCAAAGGAGGCCCATGTAATTAGGTTCTCCTCCATGACCAGCTAGCTTAACTCAAGCTCCACGTCCGGGTGACTCTTCATCTCGTGCAAATGATTTTCGTATGCTTAGACGTAGGGAGTTCGTCAAAAGGGACCTATGTAACAAAAACTACTAAGTATTGGAAAGCTACAAGTATAGGAGAGTACTAAGCTCAAAGAATACAAAGATACTCACCAACCCTAGAGAACTCAAGGATGAGAGTGGGGTTGGTCCTCGTCGGGAAACCATTCGTGAAAAAAATATGGTCTTTGTAGTTCCGCGCAAGGCTCGCGTTGTGGTGAGGAGCCTTGTACGCCATGTTTGGGTTGGCAAACTTCACCAGGGTATAATACCCATCAAAGTCACTTTGTTTCTTCTTCAGACAGGTCCGAAAGGTGTACAAGTATAAGACCTCAGCTGGAGAAGGCTCGGGCCAATTCCTTCTCTGGTATAGGACATACAAGCTTGCGAGGACCCGATAACCATTTCGAGAAAGCTGGAAGGTAGCGATCCCCACGTACTTCAAAAAATTTATAAAGTACAGGTGTAGGGGTAGCACAACTCCAGCCATTAGGTGTGACTAGCTCCATGCTCCAAGGTCATGCACACTACGATGTGCTCTCTCCGACTCCCGGCAAAGGCACACCAAGAATTCTTCCTCGATCCCATAACGCTGCATTATGCGCTCTAGGGCAAAGGAATGCTTAGTTTGCTAGGGAGTTGCTCCATCTCAAACCTTGTGCCTCGTACCATTGGGTGGGATGAGGAAAGGGAGCTTCGTTCACTTACTCCTCCATCATTCCCCTCTGGACAGACCTCTCCGCAGCCGGAGCGACCTCCCTTACCACCAGCTCCCATGCTGATGCTTGAGCCTCAGCTCACCTTTCCTCCCATTGCCTTCCTCCTTCTTGGACCATGGGGACAATCTCCTGGTCGAAAGCGTAGAATCCTTGTTGGTGTAGTTCACAAAGCTCCTCAGACATCCGAAACAAAAACCAAACAATTAACACCTTGAACGAAATAAAGATAGCCAAAACATGAGAATCCCGAAGACAACTTCTCAGGAATGGAGGAGAGAAGAAATTTCTAAGGGAACGGGGTGTCACAAGAACCCTAATTCGGCCCCTGGAGACACCACCCGAAAACTAAAGAACATCACCGGAATCTAGGAATATCCCATAATCCGATGGAACGCCCAAAATGTAAAAAAACACGAAAGGGCCTAAACAGTCCATTTTGGATGGTTTTAACACTAGCTATGGCCTATAATTGTACTAAAAGAGGTAAAAATAACCTCTGAATCCAAATATCCTACAAGCGTAAGCATAAATCCAATAAACAACAAGAACTCAAAATGGAAAAGATACAAGAAACATACTCGAGATGAAGCTCTTGTATGTGTTGTAGCGATTCCGAACACGAAAATACTTTGTACGATTGACCCAAAAGTAACTGGATTCTCTCCAACCTTCAAGGATCACTAACGGATGGCTTTTGGTTCGATGAAGGTGTTCTTGATGAATGGGGGCGGTTTTTGAGCTCTGGAATGGGATAATGTCTTGAGTACAAAAGTGAAGAGCGAGAGGCAAAAAATTTGAATTTATACTCTCAAACTTGGACAGGAAGCAATCAACCCCCAACCGTTGATCACCTAGGGAGTAGGTACTCGAGCATGGTCCAATGGTTGCAATTACCAAGGCGAGGTTCATGATCAAAAAATGGGAAAAGGACACCTCACGTATAGAATAGACGTCTTGGGAGTGGAAAAGATTCCTCATTTAATGGCACCAATTAACAAACCAAACAATAGGGATTCGACGCATGGCGTGACCTTTTTAAAAGTGTCAGACGTTGAGGAAGCCCAAACATCTCCCCCTAAATATGTCCCGTAAGATTACTCCTCTCAGTCTAAGTCTCCATTGTCTGAGGACGAGTGAAGACTTGGGGGCAAATGTTGTCTATGTATTCACCGAGTGACACGTGGCATGCAGTAGGAGTAATCTATTGTACACGGGAGCTGATTAAGCTTATGGAAACTTACCTAGAGCTCTCTGGAAGGAAGGCTTTGCCCATTATTTATCGTTCATCGCCTCCGGAGAAGCATGTCCTCGTGGAAGGTTATTTCCCGATGACTACTTACTGTATCCCTCTAGTCACATCTCCTCCACACGTCCTCCAGGCCAGCGAGATCCTCCCTCCAGACCTGGAGCTGGATTTCCAGATGTCATGCACAACGACATTGAACCATAAGAAGCCTCAAGGAGTGTTTGCAACTTCGTACAAGAGACAAGGAGAATGTCTCACGACGCCGCCTGACATTGGAAAATGTGCAGCTACCCCTGACACTGTCAAGGATGTGTTTCCCCAAAAAGTAGTGAGTTGAAACCTCATAATTGTGCCAATTGGGATACGCCTGTGCCCACCGGCATATTGATTGCTGGAATGTATTATTTATTGTCTATTTAATATCTGATTAAGGGATAATGTTTGTAATAAATCCCCGTTACAGAATTAACTATCATCAGTCATCTATAAATAGGGCTAGGGAAAACATTGAAAAGGATCCCAGTTTATTGTATTCAGAGCACTGCTAAAACACTGCCTGAAGTCCATAGAAGCTTGAACCCCCAAAATTCTCAAATCCTAATACAATTAACTCCTGGACTAGGGCTAATTAATAACTTGAACCACATAAATCTCTGTCTCCTTCTACATTTCTTTAAGCATTTATTTAGTTGGTTGTTAGCGCAAAAGCTAGTCAATAAAATCAATATAACTTTAAAATAAAATTATTTGAACAAAATTAATTTAGATATACCAGGATATTTAAAATCATATGCTTTTAGATCAAAAAAATGAGAGAGAGAAAGAGAAAGGTAAATTGGACATTAAAAAAATAATAAAATAGAAGAATTTAAAGAAGACTTATTTTTCTCCAACTTCAAAATAAGGGACATTTATTACTTACCAACATAAAAAGGATACAATTTGTTATAATTTCTCAAAAAACTTATTATTATTATTATTATTATTATTATTATTATTATTCATATGGGATTTCATATTTTTAGTCTTTTTTCTTCTTTTTCTATCCGAAAATTCATTTTTTTTTCTTCTAGATGTATTGATCTTAAATTATTTCATGCTTTAAAAAATCATCATTTTGACTCGAGATTTGGCCAACGACACGGAGTCAAATAAACGATATGAAAACTGATAATTGAACTTAAGAATAAAAACAACACCAAGATTTATAGTGGTTCATCCCCAAGTGTTGGTAATGACCTACGTCCACTTATACTTGTTAGGGTTTATGCCATAAAAACATGTGAAAAGATATTTTATTGATTTAAATAAAAGTATAATTTTATTATATTTAAATGTTATAATTATTTTTTGGATAATTTGTATAAATATCATAAAATTCCATATTCATTTATGATAATATGATCTTGTATTAGTACGAGAGAATTAAGATCATATATAGTGAATAAAATAGTCAGCAACATATTAAAGTACAAAATCTTTAATAAATGGTTGCTAGCACGGTTTACTAAGCATACAGGACGCAAGTAATCTAGATTCGGATTACTTATGTGGATAGAAATTTGATAAAGGTGTTGTATATAATAGTAATTATATATGACAAGACCGATATGAATTTACTATCTTTATAAACTTACTATTTGACATAAAGATTTAATTCATATCATCATAGATGATCATTTGTAGATCAATCTAAATCATGAGTAATCATGAACTCATGTTTTTGCTTATTGGATCTTTTGATTCATTCGTGAAGGTCTCTTGACATAATGAGGCTAGTGACTTTTGTTTTGGCGATGCAATATCATGAATGACTGGGAACATGATTGTACAATAATGGAATACATGCTTTCCTAACAGATCGAATATTGGTTCCCTTAAGGGTTAATTCTAGAATCGCATAGTTATTGGGCTCAAATCTATAATATAATTATAGATTAATTATTCGTTAGTGAATTAATGGTACTTAAGGAACAAGAGGTAACTAA
Source organism: Humulus lupulus (assembly GCF_963169125.1). NCBI lineage: Eukaryota > Viridiplantae > Streptophyta > Magnoliopsida > Rosales > Cannabaceae > Humulus > Humulus lupulus. The sequence goes on along the minus strand of NC_084802.1, from coordinate 173,748,941 downwards.
ATGTGGAAAACGGTAATTTTGACCAGCTCTAATTAACGAATCAATAAATGGAGGGCAAAACTACATTTATTGATTATATTAATGGACAACAAGATAACACTTTGTAAATACAATTCTATAAATACTTAGAGTGCAATTTTATATTTATAGTGGAGTTATCATGGAATTAATATATAAGAATATTGAATTAAAGAGTTTAATTAATAATCTGATTCATTGGAGCTTCATATTATAGGTCCATGGTCTTCGGGTCACCTCTTTCCTACATTGTCAAGGGTAAGGATGTCACAAGAAGATTAATACAGAAAATGACTAAATTGCAAAGGAATTAATTTTCCAAGGCAAGGGAATAATTATGGGCAATTGATTAATTGTGAATTAATTAACTAATTCATTTTTAAAAACTTTATATTAGTTAAAATAAATATTAATCGTGTTTAGATTAATATTTGGGAGAGCTTAATTATCATCTTATTATAAGATAATTATTTAAAACTGATAGTTTTTTAAGATAAAGTTAATTTTGAATTAACTAGCATTTATTTTGGGAATAAATATATTATCTTATAGTTAACTAAACAAACAAAAGAGAAAAACAGGGATAGAGCATGTGTGACGCCACTCATATCTTGCCAAATCCCTAGGGTTTCAATTTTGAATTTTAAATTAATTTGTTTATGTAATTATTTAAATATAATTCAAATTAAATAATTAAAATAGGTTATAACTGATCAGTTTTAATTTAATTAAATAAAGATTATTAAAATAGTTTAATTATCTTTATAAACCTGAAATCTATACCTTAAATTCTAGAAGTTTCCATAGCCACTCTCTTCTCAAACCTCTCTAGATCTCATGTGTTGAGTACATCTAGAGAGCCTAAAATCAACTTGTGAATCCTATGTGCCCACACACGTCCTTGTATGTTAGAGGAACGACTTGGAAGGCTAAGGTGTAATCTTTCATAAGGATAGAAATATCGTTGATTTTTACTAAAAGACTCAAGGACACTTGATAGGCTATGAGAGGTAATCTCTATTTCGTGTATGCATTAATTTAATATATGTATGATTCTGGCTGGTATTAATATTTTTTGAAAATCCCCTCCCCTTCCATTCCGCTGCAAATTTTGATATTTTTCTAATTTAATACCAACAATTTCTACGAGAGCAGTCTACATATAAATATATATTAAATGTTTTGTGGGTTTCTTGCATTTTTTATATGTATGTTGATATGTATATTAAATGGATGGTTATGTTTTTTGAATGTATGGTTAAATGATGGATCATTAATTATATGGTGCTATTGGGTTAGGAATTGATTTTATGTTTTCTTAGATCTTGTGTAAGCCATATGTGGCATAGGAATTTTTGTGGAAAAAAAAAAATTTTAAATCTGGTTGTAAAAATTATGGTTGCACAAGAGGAAAAAGTGGCCCGAGCCACCTGCGCACGCCAAGGAGCCTCACGTCCCAGACACCGAGATGGGCCCTTCCCCTACACATGCATCACCCAGGCGAGTCCCTCCCTGCATGAGCGCCACCCAGGCAAACACTTCCTCCCTACATGCGGCCTCATGGTCAAGCCCCTGTGCCAGCCGCCTGCTAGAAGCCACCCTGGCCCCTTATGGCTCAGTCCCATGCAGCCAGCCCTAACCCTAGAGCACCATTCAATTTTATGCTAAAAATCTTTTATTTAATTATTTTTAAATTATTTGAATTATGAAAAGATAATTATCGTATTTTATTTTTATTAGAAAAATAAAATATCTTTTAGTTGGTTAAGAACTTATCTTCAGTTTAAATAATTATTTGAATTTGATTTTTTTAATTATTTAAATTCAACTAAAGTAAAAGATGACAAGTTTTATTAAAAAATAGTTTTAATTAAATAAATTAATTAGAAAATTAGTTTCTAATTAATTATTGGGCCTAATGGATTTTTAAGAATTATGAAAATGGGCCTATATGAGAAGATAAGTAGTTTGGAGTCTTGTAAACAACTAAAGCCCACTTTGTAATTTAAATTTCTATTTTTTTCAATGGTCGTAAAGTTAGAAATACCCAATAGTACTAGGTTCATCATTTATTGTTTGTTTATTTATTTATATAAATAAATGTTAATTGATGTTTGATTGATAACATGATCATGCATTAGTCTATTACATGCCATACATGAAACGCCACACAATTTTGATTAATCATGTATCTTTTAGAAACATGATTATCTAGGATTGTCTTAGGTGCTTATATGAATTGTTTTAGTGAAATCAATCACATGTAAACTACTAAGTCTTAAATTAGTTAAAACTTAGTAAATCACACCATAATAAATGTAATAGTTATTATATGCCATTTTAGGATAACCAATGTTTGTCAGTGTTTTGGTCAACGAAACTGAGTCAATTTTATACAACATAATAAGAATTAAATGAACTGAACTCACGTAAGCGACACAAAGAATTTTATAGTGGTTCGGGCCCAAGAGTTGTTAATGACCTACGCCCACTTGCACTTTTATTATTCAAAGAAATCTCAAACTCAAGATAAAAAAGAAACAAGGTTCAACTGAGTTTCTTAAGCTGAGAAAAGAATACAATTCGAAGGGTTTTGTATGTAAAGTGTGTACAAATAAAATCTCTAGCCTTTTCTCTTGTAACTTTAGCTTAGGGTTAATGATCGAATGAACTCCCTTTTATAGAGAGTCTTAGTGGGCTATGGGCCCTAACAAACGAATCTAGGCCCTACACATGTAGGTGTGGGATCAGTACATTCAGTTACAAATTCAAATAACATTAGAATAATACAATTTAAATATCAGTTACATACTTATCTTGGGATATTCGTTGGTATCTCGTGAAATCCGGATCTTCGGGTAAAAGTGTCCTGCTTATCGAGCAGGTCTTGCACTCTGAGCAGCTTAATGGAATGGTACTAGCTTGCTCCAATATCAAGCAGGTTACTTGAACTTTGATGAATAAGATTCTATATTATGATGTAGCCTTCTCGAGCAGCTACTCCTTCCGACCATCTCTCTAAATTTAATTCGGTGTAATTCGCATGTCTCTTTCTTAGATGCCACATCATCAAGTCCAAAATTGGGCTAAACATTTTCCCCCCAAGTTTATCCTAGTGCGACCAACATTGGATAAACTTGCATACTACGACTAGGTTGGCACTTCATCATCGTATCTTTTAAAGTCTTGTTAACTGCTTCTACTTTTCCATTAGCATGGGGATGAGCAACTGCAGAAAAGCTTTTTGTGATACCATGTAGTGCGCAAAAGTCACGAAGTCAAGCACCTTCTTCGAAGTAATAGTTGCTAGCGGTTCCGCTTCTATCCATTTTGTGAAGTAGTCAACTGCAACGACCGCAAACTTGACTCCACCTTTTCCTATAGGTAGTTTTCTGATCAAGTCTAACCCCCATACAACAAAGGGCTAGGGACTTTGCATTTGTTTGAGCTCATTAGGGGTTGCCCCAGGTATTTTGGAGAATCTATGACACTTGTCACATTTTCGTACATATTCCATATAGTCTTCATTCATTGTTGGCTAGAATACCATTGTCTCAATATCTTCTAAGCTAGACTTTGCCCCTTTGTATGATTGCCACAGAATCCTTCGTGCACTTCTATCATTAGCAGCTCGGCTTCTGTTTTAGTAACACATTGGAGCAAAGGCATAGAATACCCTTTTCTGTACATTACTCTGTCAATGATTACAAATCTAGCAGCTTGCCTTGAAATTTTTCGAGCCTCATTTCTGTCTTGAGGTTACATTCGTTGCTCCAAGTATGTTGCAATAGGAGTCATCCTAGAAGGGGTGTTATCGAGCATTAGCATTTTTTTTTTATTTGTTTATACTAGGTTGAGCAAGGTACTCAACCGATATTACGTTTAGAGTATCGGCATCCTTAGCACTTTCCAATTTTGCTAAGGCATCAGCATTAGAATTCTGGTCACTGGGCACCTGTTGCATGATAAAATTTTTAAATTATGCCAAAAGATCTTTAACTTTACTGAGGTAGGAGGCCATTTTTATTCCTTAAGCCTGGTATTCTCCCAACACCTAATTCATGACCAATTGTGAATCGATATATATGTCTACTACTACAGCTGTAACATCTCTAGCAAGTCGTAATCCTGCTAGTAGGGCTTCGTACTCTATCTCATTATTTAAGGCACTAAATTCGAACCTTAGCGCGCAATGAATACGATGTCCTTCAGGTGTGATAAGTATAAGTCCAGCTCTTGAATTATGCTCATTGGAGGAGCCATCTACAAGCAGCCTCAATACGAGCAAATTTTTTTCGTTGTCTTCAGGCTCCTTTGCTTGCTCATTTTCTTTTGGTATTCTAGTGCATTCAGAAATAAATTTTGTTAAAGCTTGCCCTTTGATAGCAGTCCTTGGCTGGTAGGTGATTTCATACTGCCTGAGCTTCAATATCCCACTTAAGTAGTCGACCAGATGCCTTTGGTTTTTGCAAAACTTGCCTGAGAGGTTGATAGGTTAAAAATATGATAATATGAGCCTAGAAGTAAGGCCTTAATTTCCTTGCTGCGAGCAACAAACAATAGGCCAGTTTTCAATTAATGGGTACCGTGATTCTGCCCTAACCAGCATTTTTCTTATGTAATACACTGGATGTTGGATTCTATCTGCTTCTTGAATAAGGGCTACACAAACAGTGTGTTGAGTAACTGCTAGATACAAGTATAGAGTTTCCCCATCGATTGGCTTTGATAAGACTGGAGGTTTATTTTCCTTAAGGTCTTGGATAGCCTTTTCACATTCTTCATTCCATTCAAACTTGCTATTTCCATTTAGCATATTAAAAAATGGTACACACTTGTCGGTGGATTTTGAGACAAATATGCTGAGTGCTGCAATCCGTCCCGTCAAACTATGTACTTCCTTTATCTTAGTTGGGGATTTCATGCGACCAAAGCTTTGATTTTCTCTGGGTTAGCTTCTATACCTCTTGCATTGAAAATGAAACCTAGAAACTTTCCTGAGCTCATCCCAAACAATCCCTTTAAATGGTTAAGCTTCATACTATAATGCTTAAGGATGGCAAAGAATTATGCTAGATCCTTCACGCGCCCCCAGCCTTTTTTTAACTTTACCATCTTGTCATCAATGTAGATCTCCATGTTCTTGCCTATTTGGTCTCTGAACATCATGTGTTACTAGCCACTAATATGTGGCACCAGCATTTTTAAGTCCAAATGGCATTACTTTGTAGCTGTACAATCCTATGTTTGTTCTGAATTTGGTATGCTCCTCATCAGGATGGTGCATGCTGATTTGATTGTACCCTGATTAGGCATCCATAAACGTAAGAGCTTTGTGCTTTGCAATAGTGTCAAACAGCTGGTCAATTCTTTGTAGAGGAAAGCATTTTTTTGGGCATCCTTTGTTTATATCTGTGAATTCTACACAAGTTCTCCATTTGCCACTAGGTTTTGCTACTAGGACGAGATTAGAAACCCACTCAGGGTAGAAATCTTCTCTTATAAACCCAATTTCTTTTGGCCTTTCGACTTCTTCTTTTAAGGCCTTTGACCTTTCTTTATCGAGCAACCTCGTTTTCTGTTGTACAAGCTTGAAGTTCTCTCTGTCTATATTTAAAGCATGGTTGATAACAGTAGGGTTGATTCCTACCATGTCCTTGTGCGACTAGGCGAACACGTCTTGATTTTTTCTCCAAAAACTTATAAGTTTAGACTTGACTTCCACCGCTAAGTTTTTTCTGATTTTTATTGTCTTAGTTGGTTCGTTATGGTCGAGTGGAACTTTCTTTCTCTAAGTCTTCAATTGTTTTTTCATGTCTTAGAAAACAACAAGGAAACTAACCTCGACTATCTTCTTGCCAACCTCCAGGATAAATAAATTGCCAAATGCGCTGCTTGTGATAGGAGGAGGAGCTTGCTGCTGTGTCCCCAGAGAATCCTGATCCAGAGATTTCCCTGGATCCTGATAACGACCAGGGTCAGGATCAGGTTGAGGATGATGTAGTCAACTAGTGAGGCGAGATTTCATATATCGTTTTTGTATATTCTGGACGCCCGGGCGATAAGGTTCGTGGTGCAAAGACAATAGTTGACCAAGCAGCATTTAATCTCGGGTATTATTGTTGTAATATTTTTCTTGCATTACATACAATAGGTTGGTCGTTAATTTGACTAGAAACAACAATTAATTGATATATATGTTTTCAAACTTTCTTGCTCTTGCAGAACAAAGAAAGTTTTTAATTTCCATGTTCTTAATGAACAAAGCACAACACTTTATAAATTTTGAAATTTTTTCTAAGTACTACTCAGTTGTGCTTTTTTTTACTCTTTTGCTTATGTTATGGCGGTGTATACCCTATGTGCCCCCCAAGTGATCAAGGAGGGAAGTCCTTGGTCACTTTCCAAATAACCAAAGCTTGTTTGAACTTAACCCAGCTGTTCGAAACATATCACATAGAAAATATACAAAGACAATGGAACCGTACGTGTTAAGCAATACTTGTTATAATAACAAAAGTTTGGGATATTTAGTGTGTCTAGCACACTCCCTTGTAAATATCTCGTAATAAAATAGACAAAACGTGTCTATTGAAAAAAAATTCTATGAGCAATGAATGTTTTGAATAAAAACATTAAGGATTGAATTAATCAAATGCTATTGGTCATATTTAAGGGAAAAACGTTTCTGATAACCAAATAACAAAAAATTGTCTAAGTAATAATTGGTGTTCAAAAAATGGGCATTACATGCCTTACAACCAACTTTACAATGTCTAGATCATAAAAAAATAACTGATTGTTTGAAAATGGGAAAATTGTGCCTTACAATTTGTAAACACAAACAAGAGAAAAGTAGTTGGTTGCATGAATTTGGGTAAAAACGTGCCTTACGATAAGCACTTTTTAGAAAATAAAAATTACCAGTGATCATTCAATGGGAAAAATGTGCCTTGCAACCAAAATATTTATGAAATTGATAAATGACTGGTCATTTACAAAATGGGCAAAAGTGTACCTTACGACTGGTAAATACTATAAAAATGACTAACCATAGAAAAATGGGCAAATCGTGCCTTATGACCAGCCTTACACTAACTCATAATAAATGGTGCAATTCGTTGCTTGAGTTGTTTATGTATATCTAACCGACTTTGATTAGGCTGGTGCATTAGGAGTTCCTATAGCAGTTGGATTTTGTTCAGCAGGTCGTTGAATATATCTTCTCATGGCTTGATGATTTTGAAGAATGAGGAACTCGATTTCATTTTTAAGTTGGTTACACTCATTAGTGTCATGTCCATAATCGTTATGGAAGCATCAAAACTTTTTGGTGTCTCAATTGCTTATATCCTTCTTAATAGGATTTGGTCTCCTATAGGGCACTTCAGTATGTGTAGCTTGGAAGACTTCTACTTGTGACCCTAAGAGTGTAGAGTAGGTGGTAAAATGAGGAATGTATTCTTGTGGCTTATCATTGGTCTTTTCCCGTTTATTGTCATTGTTATTGCCACTATTAGAATTTTTATTTCGTTTGTCTCTGTTTTGATTATTCTTGTTACCATTACCATTGGATTTCTGGTTCTGGTTAGCTGCTCCAGTGTTTTTGGCTGGTCCAGCACTGGTTCCCGCTTGGTTGGCTTGATCAGCTTTCCTTATAGCTTCTTCCAGTTTTATAAACTCTTCTACTCGATCTAGAAACTCTCTTGTTGAGTATAGGGTTTTTCTTCTTAGATCGGTCCATAAAGGAGCTTTAGCTTGGATCCCAGCCACGATAGTCATCAGCTTTCCATCATCGCTAACTATTTTGGATCTAACAGCCTCTTGCATAAAATGTTACACATAATCCTTGAGGGGCTCATTGGGTCCTTGCTTAATGTCAACGAGGTCATTAGCTTGGCTGATAGAATACGAGCAGCAAAGAATTGTGAGTAGAAGAGTCTCACCAATGCATCCTAGGAATTAATGGCTCCATGCGCTAGTTTAAAGAACCGTTGTTGTATAGAGTTGGCAAGGGTAGAAGGAAAGATCCTGCAACGGACATCATCTCTTACTCCTTGAAGACCCGTCTACATTTCGAAGTTATTCACGTGTGACATGGGATCTTCTTTTCCAATGTACATCTTCCAAGTTGGCATCTTGAACTTGGGAGGGATGGTAAGTGCATTGATTCAATCAGAGAAAGGAGATCCTTTCCTTCTCTCTAAATCGATGTCAGTTAGTTTCGAGGCAATTAACTCCCGAACCATCTGAGTAAGGGCGTCAAGTTGTACTTTAATATCAGGAGCAATTAATGGCACAACTGTTGGTGCAGCGACTGGGAGTGCTGCAGCTTCTCCTTGCAATGCTAGTGGGATTACTAATGCAACAGGTCCTGCAACATTAGACCCATTTCCTTCCTGAAGCTTGTCAAAGACATCTCGGAAGTTATGTCCTCTGTTTCCAAGTCTATCGAAGACACTGCCTCCTCTAGATCACCCCCAGTATTTTGGCTATTTGCTCGAGGAGCACCAGGAGGTGGTCTTGCTGGAAAATTTGTTGGCTCTTGCTGCCTTGGTGGGACAAACGGTCCTTCAGGTTGTACATTTTCCCTAGTATGAACATTTTGAGGCCCATGTGACCTTGTCGGAACAAATTGTCCTCTTGGATGCTCATCATTATGACGATCGACATAATATTGATCATCGTGGGGTTGATAGCTGCAACTGGCTTCTTGGTCATTCCTTCGTCTATTTATTCTCTGAGGATGACCATGATTGCATCCAGCACGTCGAGGTGGCTGGCCTTGATTTTAACTAGCTAATTGTTCATTCCTTGGTTGTCGTAATTGTTGACTAGGTCCTGGATTTTTTGGATTAGGAGGTTGTCCTCCCTATAAGGTTGCATGCCTCGGTGGCCCCATTAGTAGGTCTTCCTTCTCCAGACACTTGTCTACCACAACCTTGATCTTGGTCATGAATAGGTAGCACCTGTTCCTCTTGATAGAGTTAACATTGTACTCCTGGTTGAGCTTCCCTATTCGAGTGATGACTCCTAGCAGGTCCATGAGGGACCACTTGATCACGAGATCGAGCTGGTTGGACTGGGTCTAGTACACATCCAATTGGTCAGGGAGAGTCAGGTTGTGCCTAACCACTGTTCTCCGGTTTAGGGATCATTGGTCGAGGCCTTGCTGCTTCATTTTGTGACAAAACAGCCTAAAATAGCCTCGCCACCTAAGACTTACGGCGGTCAGCTTCTTCTAGGAGAGCTTCAAGGGCTCGCTGTCTCTAATCCATCCAAGTTTGGAAATCCTGTCATTGTTTATTCAGGGCTTCAGCTATAGCTTCTTGAGTTGTTGTTTGACTTTCATGCATGACGAAAAATTGCTCCTACATTTGTCCCACGACTTCTTTCAGTTGTTCAAGGTCAGGGTTCATATCTTCTCCTATGTCCACACGAGGCTCATCATGCCCAAATGTGGTTGGCGGAGGTGGATTTACATGAGGAGAAGGACTCTGATGACCAGGATGTAAAGGTGGTATTTGACTACTCGAGGGGCGATCAGTCTGTCCAGTAACAATGTTTCCTTGTGGTTCTTGGCTTTGGCTTCTAGCAGCGATAGCCATTGTTTCAGATGGATTTGGTAAGGTGGGATCTTGAGTTCAACTCTCAATGAAAGCACCAAAATATTGACCAGCATTTTAGTCAACAACAACTAGTCAATTGTATACGACAAAATAAGTATTAAATGAACTGAAATCACTTAAACGACACAAAGAGTTTTATAGTGGTTCAGCCCCAAGAGTTGATAGTGACCTACATCCACTTGCACTTTTATTGTTCAAAGAAGTCTCAAACTCAAGATCAAGAAGAAACAAGGTGCAACTGAGTTTCTCAAGCTGAGAAAAGAATACAATTCAAAGGGTTTTGTATGTAAAGTGCGTAGAAATCTCTAGCCTTTTCTCCTGTAACTTTCTCTTAGGGTTAATGGTTGAATGAACTCCCTATTTATAGAAAGTCTTAGTGGGCTATAGGCCCTTACAAATGAATCTAGGCCCTACACGTGTAGGTGTGGGATCAATACATTCAGTTACAAATTCAAATAACATTAGAATAATACAATTTAAATATCATTTACATAAATATCTTGGGATATTCGTTGGTATCTCATGAAATCTGGTTCTTCGGGTAAAAGTGTCCTGCTTATCGAGTAATTCTTGCACTTTGAGCAGCTTCATGGAATGGTACTAGCCTACTCCATTATCAAGCAGGTTACTTGAACCTTGCTGAATAAGATTTTATATTCTGATGTAGCCCTCTCAAGCAGCTACTCCTTCCGACCAGCTCTCTGAATTTAATGTGGTGTAATGCCATGTGTCTCTTTCTTAGATGCCACATCATCAAGTCCAAAATTGGGTTAAACAACCAACTTTATTTAAAATGCATTTTAGTAAAGTTAGATGAATGTAATGGGTAATTATTTAGATCACTTTAATTGTAGAAACATGCTCTTTTATAATTATATGATTTTTGTAATTAATTACATTAATATGGTTATTTATAAACCAGTAATTAATTTAGAATTAATTGATTAGTTTAATAAACACATATATTCTAAAATAGTAAGTGGGAAAAGGTTAACATCTCAATGTGACCTATGGTCTCCATTATTAGTACAACACTATAAAATATGATTTGGGCCTCGAGGCGTCTTTGTTTCCATCCCCCTAAGGAAGGTTTCTCGTCATACTAATACCAAGGTTGGCTTCTTACGAAGATAGGAAAGAGTGATGTATTTTATGTTTGACCGACCCTAAGGCGACACTCTCTAAGTTAAGTCATAAATTCTGAAATAATGGATAATTGTATCTTGACCAAACAAGCAGTACTTTATTTTTTAATAGATAAAATATGAGTTATTTTAATTTTTAAATAATAAAGATAAGAGCTTCTTATAAGCTATCTGAAACTAATTTGACCGACCCTAAGGCGGTACTTTATTTGTTGGGTAGTTTTATCTTGGAATAGTAAATGTTAAGTTTATGTGTTTTAATTTTTGCATTCATGCATCATATTTACTTTCCGAATTATTGATATTCATTTTCAAATTATAATATCTTGTATTTTATTTCTGTCAGTAATGTCAAACGGAGGCAATCCTATTACTGCTTTACTTTCACTTGAAAAATTAAATGGTGATAATTTTATAAGATGGAAATCAAATTTAAATTTGATGTTAATATGTGAGAACCATAAATTTGTCCTAACTGAGGAATGTCCTGAAGAGCCCACTGTCAATGCCCCGAAAAATTTTCAGGAAAAATATGATGCCTGGATTCAATCCAACAATAAGGCTAAGTGTTACATGCTTGTGAGCATGAATGATGTTGTGAGAACAAAGCATGAACCCATGGAAACTGCTTTTGAGATAATGGAATCTTTGGAGACCATGTTTGGGTAGCAATCTTATCAAAGTAAACATGAGGCTACTAGATTCTACATGACTACTAAGATGAAGAAATGTGATTCTATGCATGAACATGTCTTGAGCATGACTAACGTGATGCATGAAGCAAAAATACATGGGGTTATCATTGATGAGCTTGCCCAAGTAAGCATCATACTTAAATCGCGCACTCCTGCTTTCTCTACGTTCACAACCAACTATATTATTAATAAGTTGGAGTTCAACATGACCTATTTGTTGAATGAACTACAGACATTTGAGTCTCTTAACAAAACCATAACAAAAGAGGTGGAGGCAAATGTCACAGAGGAGAAACCTTCAAACTCTAAGGATAAAACCAAAAAGAGGAAGAAGAAGAACAACGACAAGGAAAAGAGTAAGAGCAAGAAGTCCAAGAAAGGCAAGAGGCACCAAAAGCCAAGGAGAATAAGAATGACAATAAATACAAAAAGAAGGAACCAAAGGGAAAATGTTTCCACTGTCGAGTTTAAGGTCACTGGAAGAGAAATTGTAAAAAGTATCTCGTCCAAGAAAGGCAAGAGGCACCAAAAGCCAAGGTCGCGAGGCCAGCGCACGCAGATCCCAGGTGGTGCGTGAGGGGCTCTTTGCGAGGCATGGCCTCACTAGGTGCATGGGTGCTCAACACGCCGAGAGGTTCCATCGAGGTGCACGGGTGCTGGGCATGCCGAGAATAGCCTCATGTACCTCCTTGCGAGAAGATGATGTCCCATGGGTTTTGTGGAAAAAGTATGTATTTAGGCATTTGGGGGACCTTGGCACGTGCTTTGGGTCTTTCACAAGCACAGAGTTTTGAGCATCTACACTTGTCGACCCTTGACCAGAAGACAGAGAATCCCATGAAGATTCATCGTACAACTAGTCAGGACTTAGTTAAGGCTTCACTAGAAAGAGTTGGTCGTATGCTGTGGGAAAGACGCTCAAAGTTGGTTTAGATAGATATTTACTATTTCAAATGTAAAATGCATTATTTTATTATTACTTGCCATGCAAGTCATGTAAGGTCCATGACCCATCTACGTAAATTCAAAAGTATATATATAAAAGGTTTAGTGAATCATTATTTTCTAAACTGTTATTCTCTAAAATCTAAGATGTAATCTTTATACTCTAGTACACTGAATCCTGTATTCTCTCAAGCTTATGAAACTCAGTTGGCACAAGCTCATTTAATCGTGGGTTCGGGATATTCACTATAATAATAAAAGTATTGTTGCTATTAAATTAGAAAAATATCAAAATACGCAGTGGAATGTAAGAGGAGGGGATTTTAAAAAATTATTAATATCAGTCACGATCATACATATATACATATATTAAATTAACACATAAAAGGAATAGAGATTACCTCTCGTAGTCTATCAAGCGTCCTTGAGAGTCTTTTAGTAAAAATCAACAATATTCCTATTCTTATGAAAGCTCACACCTTAGTCTTCCAAGTCGTTCTCCTAACACACAAGGACAAGTTGGCCACTCCTTGGAAAAAATGATGGAGAGGCAGGATCGCTCCTGCCTTGATGTGAAACTGTGACCAGGCGCTGAAGGCGCCTCCAGGCAGGTTTGCCCGTTGGTCTCTGGTGGGAAGGAATAAAGTAACCCCAGAAAGTCCATACTTTCTAAGGAAGTTATTTATCATCCTAGCAGTAATTGTGCTAGGAAGAGCAAGATACCATTCAATGTCTGGTCGAATGGTGTTTCGGAGTTGGGCTTAAGTTTGGATTTCTGGCTCGGAGGTATTTTCTTCTTGACCACTGATCAAAGGAATTTCGGCCCGAGGAGCAGGCTGATTTGAAGGAGGATTGGATGGTTTCTTTTTCTGGGCTTTGGACTTTACTTGACCCATGTTTTGAGGTGGGGTCGATGGATTGTTTGGGGCGATGCGAGAAAAGAGGAGCTCCGGAATTAGCTGTGACGGTTCTTCTTCGTCCTTGAGTAGTTAGGCCAGCAGATCATTGTCGATAGGCCTTTCACCTCCCCACGGATCTTGCATGAAAGTCTGCAAACAGAAAAGGGGAGATAAGAAATCTACGGCCTAAAAACTTGTGTTTAAAAGTTGGAATAACGCTACTCGTGTATAAAAGTTAAGCTTTTATATGACCAGCAACATTCTAACAAAAAACACCACATTTCAAGCGAACAGTTTGGAAAATTGATTAAAAAGCAGGAGTGAAAAGCAAAAAAAACTTTTCGACTCTGAGAGGGCGGGAAAAACTCAGTTTTTCAACTAGCTTAAAAATCGAATTTTTACTTCGATTTTACGCCCTAAATCTATAAACTCAACTACCAAACTGATTCTTAACCCCTATAAAGCATTATTTCACTACCCTCTCAAACACAAATCAGTATAATCGTCTACCCCAAAGCAATTATTTTTCAAGAACAGTCGAGAATGCTCAAGATCCCAGGATACGAAATAGGTAAAAAATAGTTTTGCATGGCATCTTAAACGACTGAAGTGGTTGATGAACTTACTTGAGTAAAGGATGAAGCGAGTCTCTGAAACACTAAGTCGAGTGGTTGGGCAGAAACTTCATGAAACGCTAGAACCATTTGGGTTTTCTGGGCTCTGAATGTAGAGTTCTTGAAGAAGAGAAGATAAGTGAAAAGTAAAAAGTAAAAAGTAAAAAAGTGATCTTGGGGAATTATTTATATTGATCGTGGCACTGTAAAAGAGGTAATCATGGAATTACTTTTTTCCAAGCATGGGGAAATGCAATAGCCGTCGGAAAAAATTTTGGGAAACCGAAAAGACTTGATTGGACATGATTGGTTACCTTTTTCGAGAAGGCATGGGCGGCTCTGACAGATTTGGTGGGGTATGTGAAGGATCAGTTTCCTAAGTTTACTTTATGCTGGTTGCAGTAAAATAAACTTGGGGGGCAAATGTTTACCCAAAAATGGCACCTGATGACATGGCAAGAACTTATTACACGTGGTTGGCACGTGGCAGCGTCAAAATGAAAAGGTGCTGCTCGCCTGTCGACCAGCTCCCTGTTGATTCATCAGATCTCCGGATAGATGCGACCAGTCTGGTCACATGCTTCGGTTTCTTTCCTATAAAGATTGTAATCTTGTAATAACTACATTTATTATTTCATCTTTATTGCTTTGATACGCTGAGATTAGGGATAATTAAGGCCCAATGGCCCATGTAACCCCCTTGAGCCTATAAATATGAATGAGAGGGCTCAAGGAGGGGATTTTTGAACCTTTTTTCAGAATACTCATAGCAAGAACGTAAGTGTGATTATTCACCAGAAAGTTGTAATTCTCCTAAGGCTTGTGAAACTCAAGAACCTTAGTTCTTTGATCACGGCATTGGGATTCAACATCAATAATAGCACTAAGTGGACGTAGGTCATTACCATTTATTGGGGCCGAACCACTATAAATCATCTATGTCAATCCTTTACCATTTGATTTCGTTCTTGACTATCATCTCATTTCTTGTGGTAATTTTGACTCTGTGTCGTTGGCCAAATCGAGGGTCAACATAGAGCATGAGTGGCACCACTTATGTCTTACCACATCCCTAGGATTTGAATTTTGAATTTCAAATCAATTTGTTATGTTAATTATTCTTTTTTAAATATGATTTAAATTAAATAATTAAAATAGTTATAACTGATTAGATTTAATTTAATTAAATAATGATTATTAAATTAGTTTAATTATCTTTATAAACCTGAAAAGAATCGATTATTTTTAAGTAAGTTGTTTTCTAGGTTATCAAACTCTCTCTAAAAGAAAGAAATGATAGAATTTTAGGGTCTGATTGGTTCGCGATTAGAAAACTGTATTTTTGAAAAGTGAGATTCTGAAATGAAAATCTGAATTTAGTGACTGAAAACATGTTTCTGAAAATGTGATTGGTTCAATGTCAGTAAACTGTTTTTGAGTTTTAAAAAACTGAATCTGTGATTGAGATTAAATTTGAAAATATAACAAAAACTGAATACGTGATTGGTTTAGCTGAAAGTAAAATTTAATTATATTGATAAATTAAAATTTAATAATAGTGCATTAATTAAATTCATAACAATATTGCATTGTCATTAACTTTGATTTTTTTTATATTAAAGTTATATTTTTTTAGGGCATGATTGATTAGTGATTTAAAAATTGTATTTTAAAAAAGTATGATTCTGAAAAAAGAATCTAGATTTAGTGTCTGAAAATATGTTTATCAAAATGTGATTGAATGTATTATCCGTTAACTATTTTTTAGTTTTATAAAATTGAATAATTTTTTGGTAGAAAATCTAAAAATTGAATATGTAATATATATTTTTTTATTTTTGGTATAATAATAATTGAAGTGAAAATATTTTTTTATTTATTTGTTGTAATTTTTATTTGATCAATGATTTTTTTAGCAAATATATTGTAAATTAGAATTAAATTATATTCTGTTATATAATTTTATAATTAATTATTTTACTAAATTTATATAGATAAAAAATTTAAAAAGTAGATTGACTTGTAAAAATGACAAAAGAAAAAAAATCAAGACTATAAGAAAAATAAAAGAAAATTAGCAAGAATTTTTTTTTTTTAAAATAGTAAAATTATACTGAAAACAATAAATTTTCGTTTTCAAAATCCTTCATTAAAATTGAAGTTGTTTTTGGAATTAGTTTCCAAAAACATTTAACCAATCAAGTATTATTTGTAGGTCCCACCACTTTTAATTTTTGAAAACATAAAATCATTCTTAAATACCATACCAATCATGCCCTTATATACCTGAAATTTTAGAAGTTTCCATAGTCTCTGTCTTCTCACACCTCTCTAGATCTCATGTACTGAGTACATCTAGAGAGCCTAAAATCAACTTGTGAATCCTACGTGCCCACACACGTCCTTGTGTGTTAGGAGAACGACTTGGAAGACTAAGGTGTGAGCTTTCATAAGAATAGGAATATTGTTGATTTTTACCAAAAGACTCTCAAGGACGCTTGATAGACTACGAGAGGTAATCTCTATTCCTTTTATGTGTTAATTTAATATATGTATATATGTATGATCGTGACTGATATTAATAATTTTTTAAAATCCCCTCCTCTTACATTCCGCTACGTATTTTGATATTTTTCTAATTTAAGCAACAATACTTTTATTATTATAGTGAATATCTGAACCCACGATTAAATGAGCTTGTGCCAACTGAGTTTCATAAGTTTGAGAGAATACAGGATTCAGTGTACTAGAGTATAAAGATTACATCTTAGATTTTAGAGAATAACAGTTTAGAAAATAATGATTCACTAAACCTTTTATATATATACTTTTGAATTTACATAGATGGGTCGTGGACCTTACATGACTTGCATGGCAAGTAATAATAAAATAATGCATTTTACATTTGAAATAGTAAATATCTATCTAAACTAACTTTGAGCGTCTTTCCCACAACATACGACCAGCTCTTTCTAGTGAAGCCTTAACTAAGTCCTGACTAGTTGTACGATGAATCTTCATGGGATTCTCTGTCTTCTGGTCAAGGGTCGACAAGTGTAGATGCTCTAAACTTCGTGCTTGTGAAAGACCCAAAGCACGTGCCAAGGTCCCCCAAACGCCTAAATACATACTTTTGCCACAAAACCCATGGGACATCATCTTCTCGCAAGGAGGTACAAGAGGCTATTCTCGGCATGCCCAGCACCTGTGCACCTCGACGGAACCTCTTGGCGTGTTGAGCACCCATGCACCCAGCGAGGCTACACCTCGCAAAGAGCCCCTCGCACACCACCTGGGATCTGCGCGCGCTGGCCTCGCGACACCGCCTGGGATCTGCACGGGTTGGCCTCGCGACGCCGCCTGGGATCTGCGCGCGCTGGCCTCGCGACGTCGCCTAGGATCTGCACGCACTGGCCTCGTGACGTCGCCTGGGATCTGCACGCACTAGCCTCACGACGCTGCCTGGGATCTGCATGTGCTGGCCTCGCGATGCCGCCTGGGATCTACGCGCGCTGGTCTCGCGACGCCGCCTGGGATCTGCGCGCGCTGGCCTCGCGACAACACCTGGGATCTGCGTGCGCTGGCCTAGCGACGACACCTGGGATCTGCGCGCGCTGGCCTCGCAACGCCGCCTGGGATCTGCGCGTGCTAGCCTCGCTTCAAAGGGCCTCGCCCAAGGGCCATCTCGCATGCATAATGGCCTCGCCCAAGGGCCATCTCACATGCATAAAGGCCTCGCTCCAAAGGGCCTCGCCCAAGGGCCATCTCGCATGCATTAAGGCCTCGCTCCAAAGGGCCTCGCCCAAGGGCCATCTCGCGTGCATAATGGCCTCGCCAAAGGGCCATCTCGCATAGGTGCTCCCACAGCCTCGCGCCCATGTTGCTTCGAAGGTGTATATGACACCCTACGCCTCGCTGGTGCACACGGTGCCAGGACGTCCCCACGTCCTCGCGAGACCTCACTAGCCTTATAACATGCTATACGCACCTCGTTGAAAAGGCCCTACGTCACTTGGTGAGGTTGAGGCCACCAACGAAGTGCACTCTCTCCAGTTAGCCAATTGGGACCACTTACAAGAAGGCCAACCAGATATGTCGTTCAAGGTGGCCCACAAGAGACAAAAAATACGGACAAGGTACCTCTAAATAGGTACATACATGCCTGCAAGGATCAAAGGACAGACCTGACACTTGTACCCGACAAGTAGTGGCGGTTAGGGGTAGTACGAGGAATGGCAGCACCACCTCCACGTCTCTGACATGGACCAGAGCCGACCACCATTCTCCCAACACCACTACACCTGATACCACTCTCTTGAGAATGTACTTGTGTACCATCTGGTCCCTTGGACCACACTGTATCATGGGTCATTAAAGCCTACTATAAAGGGAACCCTTCTTCAACATTGAGGAGGGTTGGAAAAAACACTGTAGCACTACACCATAAGAAATACAAATTCAGTTCACCATTTTTCTTCTGCAAGTGTTCTTTGAGTTTCCAATTAGATCTTTAAAGTTTTTCTTTTGATAATCTCTATGTTTCTATTTTTCTAACTTAACTTGGTTGACGAGTTCTCACCGTCAACAGTTTGGCGCCGTCTGTGGGAAGGATAGATTGCAAGTCACTGTTCTTCCGTCGATTCCGATAAGAAAAAAAATGCTGCGACGTTTGAAACGATTGAGAGAGTCGCGCGTGGTGGAAGTCCCCCTTGACGGAGATCAGCTAAAAGCCTCCATGAGGGATCCTCCTCCACCTGCAAACATTGAGGCCCCAAGGGAGCCTGAGGCGCCCAGAGATGAAAGGGAGGCCTCGTCCCCGGCAGTCCCACTTGAGGAGGATAACCCAAGGTCGGCGACTGCCCCGGCAAGGGGCGCCGATGAGTTCTTGCCTCCAAAGCCGCCGCAGGTGCCAAACCCTGGTCGACAAGATCCAGGCCCATCGAAGCACCGGGCTGACAAGCACCCTCGAGTCCACTCCGTCAGCTCAAGGTCGAAGTCTCAATTCTACGAAGACGAGATACGAGAACTTCACCGCAAGAATCAGAGGCTAGAAACCACCTTGGAAAACATGCAAGAGGTGCTAAATGGGCTGTTGCAAGGGAGATAAAACGTGACACTCCCTAAGCGGAAAGAGAGAGAACAGAGGGGGGTAGAAACCACTATCCCAGTAGATGACGGAAAGACGCGACTCTCCACTAGTAACACCCCCCGAACGAAGCAGTGCGAACATCCCGGACCACCGAAACAACCCCAGAAGCTAGAGCTGAAGAACAATGCTGCCCCTCGCAACGATGACGAGGTCACCTCAAAGAGAGCACCCTCAAATTTACGAGAGGAGCTCAACAAAAAGAGGACGGGTAAAAGGACCACACCCCTTATGGCGCCTTGAGAAGGCAAAGGAAAGGGGGATCTTAACCCATCCGCTTTGAGAGACTCCCTAAGCAAGAGGAGGCAGGACCTGGACATAGAAATGAGGAGCCTGGGAAGCAAAATCATCACCGCCTTCGGAGGTTAAGCTTTTGAGGAAGAATTCAATCATGAGTCACCCTGCATCAGGGAGATCCAAGCCATCCGGCTCCCAGCCAACTTTAAGGAGCCCCATATGACTCCCTACGAAGGAAGCACATATCCAAAATACCATCTAGACGCATTTAACGATCTGATGAAACTGAGGGGAATTAGTAGCGGGGCCAGATGTCACTACTTCGCTGTCACATTGAAAGGACCTGCGTACAAATGGTTCAAAAGACTTAGACCGGGGTCCATCAGATCCTGGCAGCAGTTTTCTGATGAATTCCTCCAACAGCACCATGCCATGCGGGACTACATGATGCCAGGCACCAGCCTCGCCAATGTGAAGCAAGGAGAAAATGAGAGTCTAAAGAGCTACATTCACAGGTTCAATATGGAGGCAGCTAAAGTGGGGAGCCTAACCCGCCGAGAGCTGAAAATGGCCATCATAGCTGGAGTGTGCCCAGGAAGCAAATTATGGGATAACATGCTCAAGAGGGAGGTCAGAGACTTGGACGATTTCTATGAGCGGGCGCAAAAGTATA
The DNA here is from genome assembly GCF_963169125.1 of Humulus lupulus. Taxonomy (NCBI): domain Eukaryota; kingdom Viridiplantae; phylum Streptophyta; class Magnoliopsida; order Rosales; family Cannabaceae; genus Humulus; species Humulus lupulus. Next base: position 173,728,940 of record NC_084802.1, on the reverse strand, counting down.
TTCGCGTGGAAGATGGTCACGAGAGCCTCAAGGCCAAAAAAGACCAAAATTCATCGAAGCCCTCAATCCGGGAGAACCAAGGCAATGCCAAGAGAAAGAGGGTCTATGAGGGGGCAAGGGATGATCGACCCCGGAAGCATCAGCGCTCTGACGAGCGCAGACAAGGCCCTTACACCTATTATACTGACCTCACTCATGCGAGAGAGCATATTTTCGTTACAAACAAAAATCAGGTCCCTTTTAGAAGGCCCCCGCCAATGAAAAAAGACCGGTCTAAAAGAGACCCCAGCAAGTATTGCCAGTATCACAAAGATATACGCCACACAACTGCGAAATGCAACCATTTGAAGGTGGAGATTGAGGAGCTCATCCGCAGGGGGCATTTGGGCAGATATGTGCACAAGGAGAACCATAGGCCAGAAGAAGGAGCATCCTCGCCGCGGGCGCGAGAAGTAGCCCCAGAAGTGCAAGGAGAGGTCAGGACCATCTTTGGAGGACCAAGATTCGGGGGCGAATCAAGGAAGGGATGAGATAGATATGCCAAGGAGGCCAGGCGAAGTCCACCACCGTGCGTCCTGAGTCTGGAGCTGCACCCCTCGAAGAGTTTCAAGGGTGAAAATGACTCAATAACTTTCACCGAAGAAGACGCTCGAGGTGTACACTTCCCCCACTATGACCCCCTAGTGTTGACAGTCCAGCTTGCTAACATGAGGGTGCATCGGGTCTTGGTGGATAACGAAAGCTCTGTGGACATCTTGTATCGCCCAGCGCTGGAGAAGATGGGACTAAGCCTCCGTCACCTAAAGCCTTGCACTACGTCTTTGTATGGATTTACGGGAGATTCGATACAGCCCCTGGGGGCAATCGAGCTAACCCTTACTATGGGAGAACAGCCCAGACAAACCACCATAATGGCAAACTTCGTTGTGGTAGATTGCGCCTCAGCCTTCAACGCGGTATTAGGGAGACCTTCCCTAAGAGAATTGAAGGCGATAACTTCTGTATACCATTTAGCTATGAAATTCCCAACTCACAGGGGAATAGCATGCATGAAAGGAGAGCAGAAGGAAGCGAAGGAATGCTATAACACATCCCTCCGCACAGCCACAAAGCCAACAGGACCTATGGTGATGGTTGTGCGTGAAGGCGCAAACCTAAGAGAGTTGGACCCACGAGTCATAGAAGAGCCCAGAGCTGAACCAGTAGAGGAATTGGAGGAAATAACAGTCATGAGTGAGCTGTTGAGGAAGTTGAAAGTAGGAAAAAACCTTGCCGATGACATGAAGGAGAAACTAGTAGAGTTCTTAAAAGCCAACCTTGATGTATTCGCCTGGAGTCACGAGGATATGGTAGGGATAGACCCTGCGGTCATGTGCCACCACCTGAACATCGACCCGAAAGCAAGGCCAGTGAGGCAGAAAAGGAGAGCACTAGACCCAGAAAGATACGTGGCCCTAAAAGAGGAGGTTGACAAGTTGAAGGCGAACAGGTTCATTCGAGAGGCGTTTTACCCACTATGGGTGTCGAACCCAGTGCGGGTTCCGAAGCCCAATGGAAAATGGAGGACTTGCGTGGATTTTACTAGCCTCAACAAGGCCTGCCCTAAGGACAGCTTCCCGCTTCCTAGGATAGACCAGTTGATAGACTCCACAGCGAGACACGAGCTACTTAGCTTCATGGACACATATTCAGGGTATAACCAAATACCCATGAACCCTACTGACGAGGAGCACACTTCGTTCATAACAGAAAAGGGGTTGTACTGCTATAAAGTGATGCCTTTTGGTTTAAAAAGTGCAGGTGCCACTTACCAGAGGTTGGTGAACAAAATGTTCGCAAATCAAATAGGAAGGAACATGGAAGTGTACGTGGATGACATGCTGGTAAAGACAAGAAAAGCGGAAGAGCTCACTAACGACCTCATGGAGATGTTCAACACCCTTCGCAAGTACAGAGTGAAGCTGAACCAACTCAAATGCACCTTCAGAGTTTCGTCAGGAAAATTCCTGGGTTTCATGGTGAATTCCCAAGGTATTGAGGCTAATCCTGAAAAAATCAAGGCCTTGCTGGAAATGAGCCCGCCACGGAGCAAAAAAGAGGTGCAGTGCCTGACAGGGAGAGTAGCAGCCCTCAATAGATTCATCTCCAGGTCGACTGACAAATGCCTCCCTTTTTTCAACATCCTAAAAGGGAACAAAAAGTTCGCTTGGGATGACGAATGCCAGGATGCCTTCACCAAGCTGAAGGAGCACCTTGGAAGGCCACCCCTTTTGGCCAAGCCAGAGAAAGGGGAGAAGTTGTACCTGTACCTAGCTGTATCTGAGCATGCCATAAGCGCCGCCTTGGTCAAGGGGTAAAAGAAGCACCAGCACCCTGTCTACTATATGAGTAAGCGGTTGGTAGACATGGAAACCCGGTACCCAGAAATAGAGAAGTTAGCATATGCCCTGGTAGTGGCTTCTCGAAAATTGAGGCCCTATTTTCATGCTCATGAGATTGAGGTGCTCACCAACACCCCCCTGCGTCAAGTCTTACACAAGCCAGAAACTTCAGGAAGATTGCTAAAGTGGTCGATTGAATTAAGTCAGTTCGACATCACTTACACCCCAAGGACCTCCATCAACGGGCAGGTACTTGCAGACTTTATAGTCGAGTTCACATACCGACCCCAAGAGGAGAAGGAACCGGCACCTGAAGAGGAGAGGCACCCCGAAGAATGGAGCCTCCATGTAGATGGGGCGTCTAACAAAGGGGGAGCCGGTGCTGGCATAGTGATGACAGGACCAGAAGGGCACAAGATGTATTGTGCCATGAGATTTGGATTCGAGGCTTCCAATAATGAAGCAGAATATGAGGCGTTGTTGGCCAGCCTGCAGCTAGCTAAGGAATTAAAGGTATCCCACTTGCATGCCTTTAGTGACTCACAGCTGGTAGTGTTTCAGGTGAAGGGTGAATACCAAGCTAGAGGTCCAAAAATGGCTGCATACCTCTCCAAGGTGAAGGAGTATTTGGACCAGTTCGAAAAATACACAATAGAACAGATCCCCAGGGAGCAGAACGCGAACGCCGATGCACTCGTGAAACTCGCCTCCATGCGAGACGAAGATACGCTTGAGTCTATACCGGTCGAATATCTCCCCAAGCCAAGTATAGCCAAAGAGAGGATCAACACGGTCAAGAGCTCCGAGGAGCCATGGTTTGCCCCCATTAGGAGGTACTTGAATGACGGGACCTCGCCCTTGGACAAGAAGGAGGCCCGCAGACTGGCTTACAGAGCCGCCCAGTACACCTTAGTAGATGGGATCTTGTATAAGAGAGGCTTCTCTACCCCACTCCTGCGGTGCATTGATAAGGGAGAAACGTCAAAAAATTTACAAGAGATACACGAAGGGGAATATGGGAACCATGCTGGGGAGCAGTCCACGACAAAAAAGGTCATCCGATAGGGGTATTATTGGCCTACCATGGAGAAGGATGCGAGTGACTTCGCGAGAAAGTGTGACAAGTGCCAGAGACACGCGACTTACCCACGGCAGTCACCAAATGAGCTGGTGAGCATGACCAGCCCGTGGCCCTTTGCTATGTGGGGGATTGACTTGGTAGGGGCACTGCCAACCAAAAGAGGAGGAGCCAAGTACGCGGTGGTAGCGGTCGACTACTTCACTAAGTGGGTGGAAGCGGAGCCTTTAGTCAATATAACGGCTAAGCAGATCACCACCTTCGTCAACAAATATATTGTTTGCAGATTCGGAGTACCTTACAAGATCATCTCTGACAACGGAACGCAATTTGAAGGAGGAGTGTTCGAGGACTACTGCAAGGCAAAAGGAATCAGGAGGAGTTTCTCCGTAGTAGCACACCCCCAAGCTAATGGGCAAGTAGAGGCCATCAATAAGATCCTGAAAAGGAACTTGAAAACTAAGTTGGAAAAGTTGAAAAGGGCCTGGGTTGAAGAACTCCCGAATGTGCTCTGGGCCTACAGGACCACCCCCCGTTCCACCACTGGGGAAACACCTTTCGCCTTGGCCTACTGCTGCGAGGCTTTCCTTCCGGTAGAAATGAAGGTTAACTCCTTTCGCACACAAACATACGATGACCAGGCTAACACCACAGCGTTGGTCGAGAACTTGGACCTGCTGGAAGCCAAGAGAGAAAGGGCACAATTAAGGCTAGCTACGTATCAGCAGCGGGCAACGAGGTATTACAATTCAAGGGTGCAAGAGAGAAAGTTCAAAGTAGGAGACTTAGTATTGAGGAAAGTACTCCCCAACACGCGAGACCTGGGGGCAGGGGTACTGGGAGCGAACTGGAAAGGACCCTACCAGGTCGCTCAATGCATACCCCCAAACACCTATAAGCTGGCGCGCATGGACGACACCGTCGTGCCTCGGGCATGGAATGCGGAGCACCTCAAGAAGTATTACCAATGAGACTTCCACATCCAATGCAAGCAGTATCCGTGCTTAGTTTGTTATGTGTTATGTTAGCTCAGTAGACGAGAATCAAGGAGGGTGCCTAGATAACCTCCCAAGAAGATGTAAACTTTATATATATATATATATATACATATCATTGTAACCTGCCTACTATGAATGAAACAGTTCACATCTTCGCATGCTATTTTTCTCCTTTATGTGAGCATCAATCAAAGTGTCTGTCGAAATAAACTTCACCAGACACTTGAGGGGGAATAATGGCCTGTGAAGGCAAAGCATAAAGCAAACAGGAGGATCCTAAAAAGGACCCTCTATCAGGAGGATCCTAAAAAGGACCCTCTAACAGGTTAAGCCTAAAAAGGACCCTTTACATCAGGGCCTTAAACGAATTCTTTAAAAAAAATGCAATGCATGGTGAACCCTAACAAACAGGGAGGAGACCTTGCAAGGCACCTCCTGAAGTTCACAAGGATTAGCTACCCTTATGAACATCAAGGAGGCCAAAAGGTCCAATAAGCCTAGAGCGGCCACCAAGCCGTCTAGCCAAAAAGGGTCCTAAAAGAGGCCCTCGCAAAAATAGTACTATGAATAATGACGAGAGGGACGCTTCTCGCAAAAAATAATAAGCGCGCGCAAAAATATATAAAAGGATAGCTAGAACCCAAGGGGTCAATATATCCTTATAAAAGTAATCAAGAGGCACCAAAAAAGGACCCATTGAACCCTTTCACACGAGCTCCAAAGGACCTCTAGCCTGATAAATAAAAGAGGGGAACCTACCAAACCCCATCATACGGGCTCAAAAAGACCTCAAACACAAAGTAATAAGAGATGAATAAATGCATATGTATATATTAAAAAAGAGTCTTAGTAACATGGCAATATTAAAAAAAAAAATTATTATTACAAGCACAACAAGGCTCAAATGAGCATACACCCATAGCGGGCTAACTGACAAAAATTATGAAATAACGATCTCAGGGCCTTCTGCCCCGGGCGTTCCACCCAGCCGCCCGGGCGACGACATGCTTGCCAAAGGAGGAGAAATCGAAGTTTGGATCCTGCCTCCATACACCATAGAGGGCGCGCTCTATAGACCTATACTCGATGGCTGCCCTGTCCGCCTCTAAGGAGGCAACCCACTCCTGCGACGCAACTACAACAGCCTTAGCAACCTTAAGTTCGGCCTCTAGGGAAGCGACCCTCTCCTGCGACGCAGCCGCGGTAGCCTTGGCACCCTGGAGTTCGCCCTCTAGGCTGGTGACCCTTTCCTGCAACATCATGGCCTTGACAACCGCCTTCTTCTTCCTTTTTGACGAGGCAGAAATTTTCGCCAAGGCCTTTTCTAGCCTAGACTTGGTTTCATCAAGCTCTCTCTCGAGCTCCTGGACCCGGGCCACAAGACGGTCCCTCTCGGTACTCGACGCGGAAAGGTTGTGAGTCGAGTCGGCAAACCGCTGAGCCACGGTATAGGCCTGCACAAGAAAGATAACAACAACAATGATAAGTAACAAAAAAAAAAAATAAGGCCGACACAAGATGCATGAACTCACCCAAGTAGTAGTGCTCGTCAAAGTCTCCCCAAGGTCAGACATGGCGAAACTCCCAAGACCACTCCAATCAGCTTCGGGGAGGTCTGAGGTGATTTGGACATATTGTCGCCCGTAAGAGGCTGCCATGCGACCCACCCAGGGCGCCCCTTCCGAGTCAAGGGTACCGGGCTGGGTAAGGACAGACGACCCGCTCGCCGAAACAGGAGGGGGCGCAGGAAAATTGAAAAAATGAGCCCCGGGTAGATCAGGAGAGGGTGCAGGAAGATTGGGAAAGTAAGCCCCCGATGGACCGGGGTCGAAGGGAGCCTGAGGAAAAGCGTCAAAGTCTGTGGGGTCGGGGCAAACAAAATGCCCCTGTAACGCCCTGGATAGCCAAGACCGTTACACTGTGTTTATAAAGTGCTAGACTTGCTAATCAAGTCGTTTAGTTAAAAACGTGTCATGAAACTATAAAGGAACTAGGGTTAAAATGTTTTGGTCTTAAAAGCTACATTTTCATTATGAAACATTTCCTGTTTACACGGGATCCCAAAAATATTAAGATTAAAGACCGTTTACAAAAGATATAAGGTTTAAATACAATATCAAGCCATATTAAGGCAAAACAGACAGTTAGGCAATCCCTGTCCTGATCCACTCCTCGACCATGGCGATCGAACAGTTGGCTATGTACATTCAACCCCGCAGCTCTCCATCTCAGGATTGGTCCAACTTTCCCTTGCCTTTACCTGCACCACGTAGCACCCGTGAGCCAAGGCCCAGCAAGAAAACACATCAACAAAGCATAAGTAATCAACAGACAAATCAATATCTCATATTGCATCACATGTTCTCAACCATATAATCATTTAGTATAATCAAGTATTCAACATACTAAACATATCAACTCATATCAAATATCAGTTCACAAATGATAACTAGGGCTAGCGCCCTCAGGCCGCTCCCTCCGTTATCCCACTGACTCTGGCCCGTTTAAATCGAGCTCAGTGAATATTTAAGCTGTCCTCGGCTACCAGTGGCCAAGCCGCACCCTGTGCGCAAGTATTTTGTACGGCACCCTTAGGCCGCTATCACATGTCCCATGGCATAATACCATCATTGACATAATACAAATATCGAGAGCACTTAGTCCCATCACAGACATATAACCGGGTGCAGTTTTCTTACCTTTCGATTCACTTACATTGATCACTTGACTCCTTGAGCACGATCCCTCTCGAGCCCTAGCGCTCACCTAAACAAAACCATAGGTCAAAGTCATCACCAAACCTCAAGTCCAAAACCTAGCCTTGGGACCAATCCCGTGCCCCCGGGAAGTCCAAGTTCCACCAAACAAGGTGGTGGAATCAAACCCCAAACCCTTGGTCAAAAACCTTTGCAAATAACCCTAAAATCCCTTTCTGGAAACAGGGTAGTGCTACAATGCTCATTGGAGGATGCTACAGCGCTACAAACAGAAGCAAAATCCCCTCAGCATGCATGGCCTAGCGCTACAGCACCCAAAGGCTAGTGCTGTAGCGCTAGTCACAGACAGACACCACCTCAGTTTTCCTTCCTGCGATTTCCTCGAGCCAAACTCAACCACAACTTCTCCAAACCTTCACCAAACTCAAAAACAACCTTATGAACATACTCCACTCATCCCAAGCACCCCAAATACCCAGAATTCAAGCACATGCATCCCTAATCCCAAAATTCACCATAGCCACCTCTAGACATCAAAACTCAGCAGAAACCAGTTAAACATCAAAGTTAAAGCTCAGAACTTCATACCTTTAATGGGATTTCGATTTCAAGACAACCTCTACACCTCCTTAGCTTGATCTTCCTCACCCTTTGGCCTGAATTCCCTAAAGTTCCCATCAAGTTCAGATTATACACCATAGTTTAAAAACCAAAACCTGAAACTGAAGAAGCCACAAAGTCTTACCTCAAGTGATGGTCTGCTCTTGCTAAACCTCTGTCAATTCTTCAAGCCTAGCTTAGGATCCTTGATGCTCAGCCTAACCTAGCTCTCCTCTGAGCTTTGCTCCAAGAAAACCCAAGAAAAGTGGTGAGAGAACCACAAACCGACCCTAGAGAATACAACTCTGCTTTTCCTTCCTTTTCTCTTTTCTTTCTTTTCCTTCTTTCAGACTTCTATATTTTTCTACAACTTCCACTAACATAAAGCCTCAGTTTTACTTATCTCTATTTGTCAAATGACCACAATACCCTCCCCTTTAATTCCAAGTCCTTTAGTCCACTTAAGGGTATTTTGGTCATTTCGCCCAATTCCCGCTAGTTCCTCGAGTGTCTCTAATATTTACCGATTAATTCCCGATACCTAACTAATCACCAATTATATTCCTCGATGTCGAAATAAACTCCCATATACTCACTAAATTCCCATTTATACCCCCAGGCTCACCCCGAGCCGGGTATAAATCCCCGCCATGACTTTTTCGCTACTTTGCTCACTAGGATCGTCTCGAGTCACAGATCACAGATATATCCACATAATAATGTGGTCTCGACAATTATCACATATATCAATACAGTCATGCCCAAAATGGCCAAAATTACGATTTGCCCTTCTAACCTAATCAGGGCCTACATGCATACTAATACACATAATCATGCATCTCAAATATTCAAATAGTCATATAACATGCTTTAAATCATAATCATACATCTTACTCATTAAAATCACACATAATTCTCATTATGCCCTCTAGGCACACTAATCAAGGCCCTTAAGCCTTATTAGCGAATTTGGGTCGTTACAGCCCCGGTATGACCTGTTGACCTTAGGATTGGGAAGCCATGTCCGGGTCGAAAGGGACAAAGGGAGGACATCCCCCGGGGGACGAGGATAGCTGGTAAGGTTGCCCGTGTCCAAGGGAGACTCCCTCCGGCACATCCTCAGCCTCACCTTCACCCGGACAAGGCTCAGCCGAGGCAGCCTTCATCCTCTTTGACCCAGGAATAGTCCACAACAACCTGGGATCTGAAACCGGGGACAGCCTGTGAAGGTTAAGTTTTTCCACAGTGAATAGGTATGCAGCCTTTTTCACGGCAGGGTCAACTTTGATAAGATCGTTCACGGCGTTCGCTTCCGACCCAACAACTACAGGTATGGCGAACTGCTCTGCACGATCCACACCATTGTCGACACAAACATAAGTTATAAAACAATAAGTTTCAACAAAAAAAGAGAAGAAAAGGTGGCTCGAGGTACTTACTGGGAGCGGAACGGAAGTGCTCACGAACAGAAAGAGGGCCTTTCACAAAGAAAAAGTCCTGCTTCTAGGACCCCAGGTTGGACACTGCACCATCTATCAGAGGGACTTCATTATTGGCTTTTTGCAGGAAATAGAAGCCCTTGGATTTGGGAGAGGGCATGAGATTGTACAGGAAGTGCACCTCTAAGGCCGTAGGAGCACGTTCGACAAGTTCCATAAACACGATAAAGAGGCAACTCAAGGTCAGCTAACTATTGGGTGCCAGCTGAAGTGGAGCGAGGTCAAAATAGTTGAGAACCGCAACAAAGAACGGGTGTAATGGGATGGTACCACCCGCCTTCAGGATATGATCGCTAAGGGCCACGAAGCCAGGATTAGGGCAGTTAGCCCGGAACTTGTCCGAAGGGGTGTATAATGCGTACTCCAGGGGAACACGGTAGTGCTCTACAATTTCCCTCAATTTATTTTCAGACACGTGGGACACCAGGGTGGATGCCAATAGGGGGGCTTCGTCCCGTTCATTAATGGACACCTGTCGTCGTCCTCCCTTCGACATATCTGCAAAACCAAAAGAAAAAGGTGAAGAAGAGATAGAACACTTGACCCTCCATTTTCTCTTCCTAGCAAGAGTCTTCCACCAGGGCACCGGCTGCGGAAGCGCTAAGCTAGGGAAGATCGAAAATAAGGGCTGAAGAGAAGCAGAAGCAGCCCCATGACAGTCATTAGGCAAGGATGGGCTAGAAGGCTCAGGCGGAAGATGTCCCTCCATAAACTCCAACTCCCCCTGCAAATCTAAAAGGGTCATCCTAAGGCTCGCTACATGGTCACTAAGGTCAGGAGGGAAAGGTGCTCCATCTCCTCTCAACACCGAGTCAATTTCGCTCTCTACCACCCAAATTTTATGCCTAAGTTCAGCTATGTGCTCAAGATGACGAATACGGGCCTGCCTTAGGGTGTCATGATCTTGGTAAGGGTTTTCCTCAGGGGACTCTGAGTCTGAAGACAAGTCAACAAACTCAACCCCCGGAGGAATGCCGAACGGACCTTCACTTGCCATGAGACCTCGTCCTGAAAGCAAAAAGGGTTCACGTATAAATGAGAGGATTGCTACAAAACACAAAGGAATGGGCTCAAAACCTCTAGGCACAAATGCTCTAAATGACCCGCTATGGGGTGTGAATAAAGGGGCATGCATCAAGGCTAACTCACGACAAGCTTAGGCCAAAGTACCCCATCCCGAGTGGTGCTAATGTGGACCCAATAAACATAAGGGAGAAAGAAAATATACCTCAAGCAAGTAAAATGGGGCGCTGACGTGGTCAAAAGGAGGTCGAGGGCCAGAAGCGCCGTCACGGTCAAATAGAGGCAAGTGGTAGAAAATACGTGTCTGCAAAAATAAACAAAAAAGATGTGTTAGCCTTCAAATATACGAAGGGATATAAACATACCAAAAATTAGCTCAAATATATATAAAAAAAAGGGAGGAAACTATAGCAAAAGTGAGGGTGTGGGGGATTGAACCCCTTACCTATTGAAAGGAGCAAGGATCTAAATGCCACTAAGCTAAGGAGATGAAGTGTAAATAATAGGCTTGGCATGGGGGCCTATTTATAAGAATTAAAGAGAAGAGTCTACCAGAGCACCTAAAGGTCCTCTCCTAGACTGGGGGGCAAGTGTAGATGCTCAAAACTTCGTGCTTGTGAAAGACCCAAAGCATGTGCCAAGGTCCCCCAAACGCCTGAATACATACTTCTGCCACAAAACCCATGGGACATCATCTTCTCGCAAGGAGGTACATGAGGCTATTCTCGGCATGGCCAGCACCCGTGCACCTCGACGGAACCTCTCAGCGTATTGAGCACCCATGCACCCAGCGAGGCCACGCCTCGCAAAGAGCCCCTCGCGCACCACCTAGGATCTGCGCGCGCTGGCCTTGCTCCAAAGGGCCTCGCCCAAGGGCCATCTCGTGTGCATAATGGCCTCGTCCAAGGGCCATCTTGCATGCATAAAGGCCTCGCTCCAAAGGGCCTCGCCCAAGGGCCATCTCGCGTGCATAATGGCCTCGCCAAAGGGCCATCTCGCATAGGTGCTCCCACAGCCTTGCGCCTCGCGCCCATGTTGCTTCGAAGGTGTATATGACACCCTACGCCTCGCGGGTGCACACGGTGCCAGGACCTCCCCACGTCCTCGCGAGATCTCACTAGCCTTATAACATGCTATACCCACCTCGTTGAAAAGGCCCTACGTCACTTGGTGAGGTTGGGGCCACCAACGAAGTGCACTCTCTCCAGTTAGCCAATTGGGACCACTTACAAGAAGGCCAACCAGATATGTCGTTCAAGGTGGCCCACAAGAGACAAAAAATACGGACAAGGTACCTCTAAATAGGTACATACATGCCTGCAAGGATCAAGGGACAGACCTGACACCTGTACCCGACAAGTAGTGGCGGTTAGGGGTAGTACGAGGAATGGCAACACCACCTCCACGTCTCTGACATGCACCAGAGCTGACCACCTGTCTCCCAACACCACTACACCTGATACCACTCTCTTGAGAATGTACTTGTGTACCATCTGGTCCCCTGGACCACACTGTATCAAGGGTCATTAGAGCCTACTATAAAGGGAACCCTTCTTCAACATTGAGGAGGGTTGGAAAAAATACTGTAGCACTACACCATAAGAAATACAAATCCAGTTCACCATTTTTCTTCTGCAAGCGTTCTTTGAGTTTCCAATTAGATCTTTAAAGTTTTTCTTTTGATAATCTCTACGTTTCTATTTTTCTAACTTAACTTGGTTGACGAGTTCTCACCATCAACAATAAGCCTCTTCATAAATTATGTCGTCGTTTGATTACCACGTGTCTAGAATCCATGCCACGTCATCATGCTAGTTTTTAGGGAAAACACATCATGAAAAATCACATTAAAAATAACCAATAATAATAAAATGGATGAAATAGTTGTATTCCATTAACATGAAAAATACATTAAAAAAATATAATTAATATAATTAAGCTCCTCCTTAAGTCAGTACACACATAATTTTTTTTAAGATTTGATATTAATGTTAATCATAGTGCCTAATACCTCACATATCATATCCCTACTCCTGTTGGTGTAATATTATATGGAGTTGGAGGTAATTTAATTTAAAATAAAATATATAAGAACTACTATATTATATTGCACCAATTAATTGGACAATGTACTCCGTACCTATAGCAATGCTCTTTTTGTAGTTAACAACAGCACATCTTAGTCTTAATCTTATGAGCGCGTTGCAAGCACTCCCCTTAAAATGCACTTTTTTTTTAATGGAAATTTAAAGGTTAGGCGGCTCAGCTGGTGACGTGAGGTAGAGCCAAGGAGCCCTTTATTTATGTTTTTGTATTTTTATTTTTAAATTTTATACAAAAATGTTGCCTTGCACTTGCGGCAGTCCATAGAATTAGAAATTAGACGCTGTACGTAAGAAGGAGACGTCAAAGTCAAAGTCAAGGACGGCCGTCGATTATTGCACCATCCAACGGCTCATACTATCTCACCATACTCGCTTTCTGATTGGGCACCACACAGACGGCACAGCACTATTACCTCTTCTCTACTTAACTAATAATTATAAATTAAACACCCATTTAATTGAATAAGTTAATCTTAACATACTTGTAATGGAAAAGAATATTAACTTCTATTAAAAAAAACATATAATTTATAATACGAATACTTGTAATTGATAAGAAGAACAAAGTGCGAAAGAAGAAGTAACAAATTAAATCCAAAGCAAGTAAAATAAAATAAATTAAATATGTTTTTTCTAAAGTAAGTGTTGTTATAATTATGTACCGAAAGAAGATAAAAATAAAATAAAATAGAAAAGGAAAAGAAAAATTAGGAAGACATACAATAGTTTAAGCCTCTGATCATTCATACACGTTGTTGCTTCTCCTCGTTTCTCTCTCTAAAGCCTGCAAAAAAAGGAAAAAAAGAAACTCTCAATCAATTCAGAGACGAAGAAGACGAAGAAAGGTAGTAGAACTGGAATTCGATTATTTCTTTTTTCTTTCTTTTAAAAATTCACTCGTCTATGAATTTGAACTTATGAATATGGGTTCTTTTGGTTTTGAATTCTGACTGGTTTAGGATTGCTTGGGTTTCTTTTTTTCGATTTTCTCCGCCGTAACTTCCTTGAGAAAATTGCAAAAGACATTTATTATGAGAGAGAGAGAGAGAGTGGGGGGTCGGATGTTGAGATGAATTGTTTTTTGGGTATTTCTCTGTTTTGTTATTATTTGTAAGTAGCTTGTTATGGGCTGGTGTGTTGATTAAACGCGAAATATAGTATTTTCTCGGGGAAAACGGAAATGAAAGGAAAAAAAAAACAACGTTTGGTTTTTCTGGAATATAGGGAGTAGAGCTACAGTGATCCTTTCTTTGTGTGGAGTTTCAGTTTTATAAGGCCCTTTTATTACGGACAAAGAGTACCGATAAATATAGAGAAGCTCAGAAATTGTAGTGGAGAATAGTTCAACCATTTGAGACCCAATTTTCAGGAATGGAACATGGGCATGGGACCATCTGGCTCCTCTTTTTCCTCTTCTCCTTGGTTTATTTCTTTTATGTCTTGAGATAGTCTGAATATGGGGTTAGCTTCGTTGTTTGTGAAAAAGATTCAACTATTGTGACAGAAGGTGTTTCCCTTTATATCTTGATGATGATTGTATATCCTTTCTACCCTTTGTTATAGCTTGTTGATTGTTAATGTTGTACTTGCACTTATTATCTGTTTGTCGTTAGAGTTTTGGAGTTTATGAAGTGGGTTTTTATTATTCTGAGGTGTTAAGAACTGTTGTGCTTGGTCCTATACATTACACAATTCTTGTTCGAAGAACACAAGTTTTTCTATGTACGACGTATACTTATAGTTTGTTTTTACTTCCAATTGAGGAATGAATCAATAATAGGAGGTTGGTTTCTGGCAGGAACTTTTTTATGGAACTTCCTCTCTCTCTGTTCTGCAGGCTCCTGAACTTGGATATAATATTAAAACGTTAACCTTCTTGTTTAGTAGAAGCCTTATTTTGATGCATATATGAGATCATTTTTCTTCTCTTTTGTTGCCAACACTTGACTATTCTCCGTTAGTTTGCATTATGAATTTTCTCTGGCCAATTTTCATACCTTTCTTTCCGATTTTTTTTTATTTTTTGTACTTTTTAAAATTCATGTTAAGTTTTTGATCTCTCTCTCTCTCTCTATATATATATATATATGCGTGTGTGTATCTTATTTCTTTCAATGACTTGCTAGCTAATGCAGTTTTTGCTCACAAATTACATACACCGTGCTATGAAAGTTAACAGACGAGAATGCATCTCATCTGGAGAACTATTACCTTTTAGAATTGAAACCTTTTTTTTTTTTTTGTTTTGAATACTTTTGGCAATCTTAGGGGGTTATATCATTTGTTGATTTGTTCAAGTAGCTTGATTTATCTGCAAGTCAATTCCAATGAATCTTCATAGTCACTATTGCATACTGTATGTTTTTCTTATGGAGAACATAGCTTTATGATTCTGACCATTTTATTATTCCACAACCATGTGAGAACCTGGAAAATTATATTAACCAATCACAAATAACCTACTTTTGTCATCGTTTACAGACTTAACTACTATACAAGCTCATACATGGATGAATATCCTGGAAAACGAGCTGCTGATGGCCTTGTTGTCTCTAGAAAGGGGTCTGTTTTAAGAGAATCTCCTAACAACAGAGATAACAATGCTCAATTCTGCAACAGAATTGGATGCAATGGAAGACTAAATTCCCCGAAGGCTACCCAAAGTGGAGAAGCCAAACCTTGGAAACCTTCTGTACGCGCATCTTGTAGCGGGAAGGAGATAATTGGAAGTTCTTCTAGTACAAGTGCTTCCATCAGAAATCCAAGAAAATCCATCTCAGAGCCTTGCAAAAAGCTTTCTCCTCATATGGAAACAGATTCATCGGAGACTGGCAGTGTCCAGGATGAGCCAGAAATTTCAGACCCGATCACTCCGCCTGGAAAGGTTCAAAGAGGACTTAACATTGAATCAAAAAATGCGAAGTCTAGTGAGGTCTCACTATTGGAAGTAGGAAGCTCTATTGTAGCAACAAGTGCACGATCTCGTAGGAATTTTAACCAGAGATCTGGAATGAGCAACCAAGCTACTTCAGTGAGTCCCTCTGCATCTTCCGGATCAAAAAACACAAGCATGCAGCCCCATGCTGGTGCAACCAGGAATGGTTTGAGAAATCTAAAATGCAATTCAATATCTGATGTTGTTACATCAAGTTACTCATCATCGGATGCGAGCTTCCGTAAAAGGAGAGAAACTGTTAAAAAGAGAAATTCTGAAGCAGAAAGTAGTTCCACTACCAAAGGGAAGAAAATCAATGGGTCATTATCTGGACAGAACTCCAGTTCTGACGGCATTTCCATTTCTGATTCAAGAAGAGGTAGAAATATGCCTCCTAACAGGGATAGTAGTCCTGCTTCAGTTAGGACTCGGAGATCAGTCAACAGTCAAACAAGGCTTTCAACTCAAGGAAGTGGAAACAATTTATCACGCAATGGTTCCCCTGTGGTCATCCCACGGCGGTCTCATTGTGAGATATCTATGGACATTAGTCCTGGTTCATCACAGCTATTATCCACCGAAGCTCCCTTGGGTCGCACAAATTCTTATGGTCGATCAGGTAGTAGCAGTGAGAATATACGCAATAGTTTACCGTCTGGTCCAGCAGAAGTTGGTTTTAGTCGATCTTTAGTGAATCGAGATAATATGCGGCGATACAACATGGATGGGGTTGCAGAGGTAGCTTCTCTGTTTTTTTTTTTTTTTTTTTATTTTTTTTTTGTAAATCTCTGTGGTCAAATAACACTAATTGAAAGGGATAAAGAGCTTCCATACATAATTCGAAGTTACAAAGTTTTTTGTCTAACATATCCTCTGAATTACGTTATTTCATTGTGTCTTCTGTAATGTTTTCTTACAGCAGTTTGTTTAATCAATTGTGCAGGTATTATTGGCACTTGAGAGAATTGAACATGATGAAGAGCTAACATTTGAGGTAGTTAATTTATATATATATATATATGTATATATTTTTGGTGACTGACCACCTGTTAATAACTCTATTTTGCTTTCATCATTGCAGCAATTACTTTCTCTGGAGACCAATTTGTTCCTAAATGGCCTTAGTTTCTATGATCAACATAGAGACATGAGACTGGATATTGATAACATGTCATACGAGGTTTGTTATTGTTATAAAAGTATTACAATTGTAAATTCTTTTGTATTATCTTGATTATTCCTTTAATACCTTCTTTGCATATAAAACCCTTCTTTTGACATGATGCTGCTTCCCAAGGGAAAAAAATTTAAAACAATAGAGGAAAAAAAGAAAGAAAAGAATTTGTTTTTTGAAGCATTTTATCATGTCTTAAACTTATCAGCAGTTTATCTTTCTTATGTTACTATTACCATGACAGGAATTATTAGCTCTTGAAGAGAGAATGGGTAACGTAAGTACAGCACTTCCAGAAGAAGCATTGTCTGAGTGCCTTAAGATAAGCATATATCAGTCTATGCCTTTAGAAGGTGTGGCCATTGGCAGCAATGATGATGTCAAATGCAGTGTCTGCCAGGTCTTCTTTCAACAACTCTGTTAACTTTTATTAATTTGTTTGGTAGTTAGGAAGTTGTAATTAAAACTAGCCGTGGTTATGCCCATTGACTTGATTGAATAGGCAAATTGGGGTGAAATGGGAATAGGTTTAGGTTTGAGTACCATTAAATTGGAGCACACATTATATGAAAACTGAAGTCCAACCAAAATATTTTAAGATGGAATAATTAATGGTCTGACCTGACTTTGTGGAAAACATAGAAATTTCAGGTTGCTACCCAGTTCTGAATGGGTTGCCTAAAGCTAAGAAGCTACATGGGCTATCTATACAATATTTAGTTTGAGGAAAAAAATTGTACTACTAGGATGGGGAAATTTACTGAATTGCTATTATAAATTATACTGTAAACCATTCCAACCCCGAGTCTGTTTCTTGATAATTTTGACCTCACTACAACCTTCTAAATATCGACCATTGTGGATTGATCAATTATCACATCCACTTGGCGCTTGGTTGTAAATCTTTCTTCTGTTGTGCCACTTGAAACTCTACTTACAATGTCCGTTCATCTTTTTACAGGAAGAGTATGTGGGTGGAGATGAAGTAGGAAGGTTGCAGTGCGAGCACAGCTTTCATGCTGTTTGCATACAACAGTGGCTGGGTCTTAAGAACTGGTGCCCAATATGCAAGTCGTCAGCGGCTCCTTCACCTTCAACTTCACCAAACCGACCCTCCACATAGATATAGTAGTTCTTTTATGTGCCAGAGGTACATTGTGTACAAATTAAATGGGTTTCTTCCTCTTCACTTTTTCTACTTTTTTTTTTAATATTCATATCCACTTTTGTTAATGTACATTCATTCTCCTTTTCTCCATCAACTAATAAGCCCGAGTATTGGTGGTGCACATAGTGGGACTCTGCACTCATTCACGGAACTGTGAATATTCACAAGTTGTTTTTATGAATCTCTCTCTCTCTCTCGTGATGGTTTGAAACGATTAACTATTCCCAGAAAGAAATGGTACCTTTTGTCTTTGCTAATTATCATTGCAAATACACTCCTTTTGTTTTTGTTTTCTTTCTTTCATGCATTAAAATTTGCTTCTTGATTCCTCATCGAGGAAAAATGTGTAGGTGAATTTATTCTCAGCACCTGCCCATTAGAATTTAGCAAGCATAAGAATCAATATCAGACTCTAAACTGACATTGCAAAGTTGGTTTCAATAAAATGCTATCTTCACGAGATTGCAAGGGTCTTCTATTATAATGTGTTTTTCTTTTGAAAATTGGAAATTGGTTATGTGCAAGATAAGCTGTTAAACTCATAATTTGCAAGTCGAAATCAACTTTTATACCGGTCAATTAAGATGCTTTTGTTGCACAAGCTCCATAAAAGGTAACCTGATAACATCTGATATTAAAGTGCACCACATTGATTGATTTGTAAAGCTCGAGTCGAGATTCAGGTGTACTGGAAACATCAAAAAAAGGGAAACTAAAACCAAATGAGAATGAGATGATGGAAGGATCCAAATGAAGTCAACCAAAATGCATACAAAGGGTAATTTGATTAGGAGACTCTAGTCTACCAGCTACAGCTAGTTGCTGAAGAACTTTGTCAAGTACCCTTGTCTTTTGTGGAGTGGAACTAAATATGTAATCACTTGGTTTAAGAATTTCACATTGTTGACATTAACCCAATGGTCATCACTGAGAAGACTTGATATGAAACCAAGTACGCGAACAAAGCGATTTCATGTTTGCATAATTAGTCAGTCGTGTAAATACAATGCTGCAGAAGATTGTACTACATTGGTTCTTAAGCCAACGATATATATGATTATGTAAAGAACATCACCATTGAACATAGAAGGCTTCTTGTGAACTAGGATTACCTTAACAACCATTTCAAACTAATGTCAGAAAATAGGCTAAACACGTGTGTATAATTCACTTAGTTACGAAAATCTTCTGCAACCAGAAAATTGCAACTCTTGATGGTCAATGCATGTTTTAGCTCGTTTTGTGAGAGTCGCTGCTTTTACTTTCAACGTGTTCTTCCGTTTAATTTTCAGACACGATTATGCATTCGCAAGGTAATTGTTTCAAATTTGTAAGTAAAATTCATACGTTATGCGAATGAAAACTGGAGAAAAGTGTTTGCTCACTGTGTGTGAACCTCCTCAAGAGTCATACGCAACAGTATTCCAGCCAGAAGACTTGTACTAGTCTATCCTTTTATTTCCAATTCCAAATAAGAGCGAGAATTTGATGAAACTGAGAAAGGATGAGGAAACGTGAGATTGGACCTAAAAAATTAAAATTAAAATTAAAATGAGACGGTTGTATTTAACACACTCGAGGTAACCGTTTTTTTTCCCTGACAAGGACTGGATATGCAAAGCACAGATGTGACATCATTTCTTTCCAGTCAAAAGAACCAAACTAATATTTTTTTTTAAATGTCAAAAGAACCAAACTTATATGCAAGCATTTCACAGTTGAAAATGGTACCTAATATAGACCACTTAAAGCGGACACACTCATTCTCACATGCTGTTATATTATTTCGCTTATTTTATTATTATTATCAGTTTGTCCCGTTGACTAATGTAATTTCGATAAACTGAGATGACCTCTTTAGCAGCAGCAGACATTACAAGGTCGAGAAGTTTCAGACAGAGACACCTGAAGCAAGCAGTTCCTTTTGACAGTGTTGGCATAATAGCCAACTATTATCAGCATGATGAAAAAAAGGATCAAACTAAACAGTTCCATACATGAAGATTCAGTTACCTTTATCAGCATGATGAATAGAAACAATTAAGTTGTAAATATGCTAAAAATAAGTGAGACAGTATGAAACTTTCAGCAATGGGACATGTTATCATTTCAATGTACACAGTGAAGTCATACAATCAAGGAAAGTTCAACGGATGTTAATGCGTTATTGATATTGGAATTCAAAATTATTATCAGATTTTAGAAATACATACAGAGCAACACTCCAGCTCTAAAGTGATTTCACCTTCGAACAAGTTACACAACAGTATCCCCCGCAAAACTTTCTTAGGTTTCCCCTTTCACTGGCTGTCAGTCGCACCAAGAGCAAAAAAGTAATAGCCAGTTCAGCTTCAGCCAATGTCAACGATAAACATACAACGGCACAACCAAAGACAGGCCTTCAATTTGAAACATTCCCATATTTGGTTGCAATGAAATAATCCCTGACCAAGCAAGCCTGCAGTGAGCAGATAGAGACATTTTGTGCTCAACGCCAAGGGCATCATCAACTTGCAAGCGCCAGAGGTTTACCCAATTGGGTTTCATCTGGTCCTTCCTGACAATGACAAGAGAACTAGGTGCATAGGTGCACCTCCCACAACTGTCAGGACAAATGAACCAGAACAGACTGACCCAAACATAGCTCTGGAGGAAAACTCTTTGGAGATGTTTCATTCCTCAAGTGCATGCATACAAATCTTTTCCAGCAGCAATGGCCAATCTTCACCAAGTTGATGTGGATTCAACTCCATGGCAACCTTAAAATCAAGCAACGATATTGTGCACTGTGGTCTTGGGTCCTGCATAGCTTCCAAGGGTAAGTTGCCGCTGTGCATGTGCAACTGATTACTAGGCCACAAGCCATTAATAATTTTGCTTTGAAGCTGCTGCTTCTGGGCAGGGTGCTTTCTTAGCTCGTGTGTAGTAGACCTTGCTCCGACCAACTCAACACAAGATCTGATTAACCGCTTCAAGTAAACATCCAACATATTGTTCAACATGTTGGCACATTCAACAGAAACACCTTCTAGACCTTGTGCTGAAGCGATATGCTCCATTCGTTTTCTCAGTGAATCTGTATCAGACAATCCACCACTGTCATAATAGCTGGTGACTTCTGCACTGTTACCAACTGGTGTGGTTTTGCGGGCCCCACCTACACCAGCTGAGCAAAATGGAATCCCAAGTGGTGCAATTAAAGGACTACTAGAGAAGCTTAAGCAGTTAGAGAGTTCCACCTCCTCCCCATCATCTATAACAGCTCCTCCCGCCTGATCTATCCTTGGTTTTTCTGTAGGCCGCACAGCCACTGCTTCCCTTTCAATCTCAGGCATCTCGGCAACTGGTTGAAGATGTTGCACTGGTCTCTGATAATCGCATGGAGTCAAATCCCCATTTTCCATCCCAACATTACCACTATCTTCCACACCATTGGATGGGTGCAAGACACTATCTACCTTCCCATTTGGTCCAAGAGGACTTGGTCTATCCTTGAGCTTACGATCACGTATCCCAGATCTGCCCTTTCGAGGCGACATGGGCAAAACTCCATTTGACCAAATGGGTACATTTTGATTCGAAAAAACAGTTCTACTTTGCTCGTTCACATCTTCTCTGCCAGGAGAACTATTTGCAGCTTGTACCCCAAATTTTGAGGGACCTGATATATGAATTGGAGGTGGGGTCTTGGCTTGGCATGCATTCTTTAAGATCGACCGTATAAATTGATTGTGCAAAGTGACATTCTCACTACCAAGCTCTCTATAGCAGAACTTGTCGAAATCTTTCTTGCTCAGCTTCTGACTCAACAACTTATTCAAGTAATAAAAGTACCTTTTCGACCTCTCAGCTCCGATCCTCTTCACTAACTGAGCTTTCAAATCAGCCAAGTCAATTCTTGAATACTGCTGAGGTTGCATTTCTCAAAAAACAGGTTCATACACCATCCACAAAATCTAAAGAAGAAGAAAAAAAAATCCCAGTTTCCCAATTCAAACCAGATTGCAGTTATTTCTGTTTCCGGACAACCCCACAACCCGACAAATGATTCATTCCAAATCAACTCGAAAAGTTGGGCATATATCAATAAACAGAGTTGCGCGTCATTCACCAAATTAAAGAACCCCGAAAGCCCTAATTTCTAACTGGATTGCAGTCAGTCTTGATTTAGAAGGACCCCCAATACTTCCATCCAACAAACCATACAATGCAACCCCAAATCTCATCTTCTTGGAACCAAAACCCTAGAGATCAAACCCAGTAACGGAATTCACTAAATCCCACCAATAAAACACATAAACGAAGCTTAATTTCTTGAAAACCATAACAAATCAAAACCTTAAGTTTAAATCACCATACTTCGGGGCCAGAACACGACGCTCTTCGCGAAATAGAAGGACTGCAAAAATTACACACCACCGCGCCAATTAAAACCCGCCCATTTATTCGCACAATTTAAAAGTTTAATACTTCAAGATACAAGAATTCAAAGTTGAGGGAATGAGATCTACGGGTTGGATAGAATCAAGTTTAGAAGGCAAAGAGTACGAATTGCACAAGAAAAAATAAATAGCCTCCAGTGAAGCGCCAAAATAAAAATTATAAAAATAGGAAGAAAAAAAAATAAAATAATAAGGGATAGGGTTCTAGGATTGATTGAAGTCTGACCTTAACGAAGTGGAGGAATTGCAGAGAAATCGAACACCACGCAGTGACCCGGTTGGTTTGGCTTTCGGAGCTTCGCCCCCTGGCTTTTTTCCTTGCTGGGTCTCTCTCTTCTTCTTCAAGAGTGTTTTTGTTTTTCTCTAAAGAGTATTGAATTGGGAGTGCATTTTTGTGGTGAAGTTTCTGTGCCTAGTTGATAAAATGAAGCTCTCTGCTCTTGCTGAAGCTTCGATCGCTGCTATTACTCTCTCTCCGTATACCTCTCTCAAGGTCTTTTCTTTCCTTTTTTATTTTTATCAATGTAAGAAACATGAGTTAAGTAAGTTTTAGTCCCTCTATTATGTGTTTTGGAAATTTCGGCATTAGCCCTCAACAAAAAAAAAAAAAACAAAGTCTTCAAGAGCGTGATTTTTTTTCAGTTTTTAGAGTGATTTTATTTGAATGATTATAGATATTGGAGTTATTTAAATTATTCTGTAAATTTTTAAATAATTTAAAATAATTTATAGTATTAAAAATTAGTCTAAAAATAATATGCTACACGCATGATTAATTTTTTTTTACGTTTTACCCTAAATAATTATAATATACACCATTATAAAAAAAATTACATTAAAAACTATTCACAAATCATTAAAAAAAAAAAAATCTCAGCAGCACATCTTTTTTTGAGGTCCTATAATCCTACTAGAGAATGATCCAGGTGTTTTATTATTATTTTCATTTTGCAACTCTTTTACTATATAAATATATTGATGATGCCTTAATTTGCACATAATTGGAATAATTTGTAATTAAAATTATGGATTATTGAATCAACTTCACACTAAATTAATGAAAGTATTCATATTTTGAGATTGAAATAAATATTTTGTAACTTATAAAATTACTTTTAATTGAAGTTTTACATGTATAAATCTTTATTGATATAAATATTATAACAATATATATTTTTTTAACTTAGTATATTAATTTCTTTTTATATCAACTTTCTTTTAAAATATATATTAAGAAAATAATATGATTATTTTAATTTTGAAAATTGTAATTATTTTTTTCATTAATAAAATATATTATAAATAAAAAATAATAATTTCAAACTACATATAAAAAGTCATTAACAAATATTTAATATGTATCTATATTATTTTTAATAAGTCAAATACAGAAAAAAAAGACAAATATTAAATGTTTAAGTTATTAATTTATTAGATTATATATGTTGTTATATATAAAAATAACATATTATATGATGATTAAAAATCATATGTGTATATATTTTAATTTTTGAAATTTAATGAGGGTTGTTATATCTATTCTTCGAGGATGCATTTATGAAGGAAGACGATTGAGTAGATGACGAGCAAATACGACATGACTAATGACATGGTAATAAGAGGATTCACTTGAAGACAAGTTGTTTTTATCATTAAAAGGACCTGCTCGGGTAATGGTGAGTATTTAGGAGAAGCAACGCTAGTTTGGTTATTAAAGTCACATATATATGGAGTACATTTATAAATTCATGTAATTTTATAAATTTACAAAAAATTATGGTGAATGCTATATTATGGAATTATTTGATGTTTTTGAAATTAGGAAAAATTTATAGATAAACGATATTTTATGGAATTTTGAAAATTGTATTTGATATTCGAGAACTTTGGAAATTTATGGTATTTGTGACTCCACTTAACTTTTGTATCTTCGAAAATTTTGTAAAGAATTAACTTGATTGGAGATTTTGAGGTGAATGACTTCACCTTAGATTTTTGCTGAGGTGAATGACCTTTTCTGAAAAGTTTAAGATGAATGACGTTGAGAAATTTTGAGAGTTTGTGACTGTACTTAATCTTAGCAATTAGGCTGCCTATATATTCTTTGGTGGAATCAAGTCAAACATAATATAGATTTTTTTGTATCTTTGAGAATTTTGTGAAGAATTAATTTGCTTGGAGATTTTGTGGTGAATGACCTCACTTGGAAAGTTTAAGGTGATTGACCTCGTTGAAAGATTTTTGAAGTTTGTGACTGTACCTAATCTTATCAATTAGGTTGCCTACGTATCATTTGGAAGAATTGTTGAGTCTAGTTTATGTCATGGTTAGGTGATGTTTTAGGTAGTCTTTTATGCCGTTTTTATTTCATTTAGTGCGGTTTTACGCTTTTGTTTGTTTGTTTTACAGTTTTAGTGAATAAAAAGGAAGATTTGAATGCTTGGAGAAAATTGGTTCAAAAAGATAAGAAAAACCCAAGTTTCGGTGTTTTTATCAATAAAGGATGGATCTCGACATGATTTGAAGGCATTGCTGATTTGTCAGGTTTAAAAATGCATGAATTGAAGAATTCCTTAAGGGCTGCGACTTGAGCAATTAAGAGCGACGGCCAGCCTCTTCACATAATCTGTGTCTTGAAGGCTAGACTCGGGCCGCGACTTTGCAGTGCTAAATCCTAGAAAACAAGGACACGAGTCGTGGCATGGCTTTGGAGGACCACGACCTAGAGGTGCAAATTCTCAGAAAATTAGGACATGGGCCGCAACATGGTGTAAGTAGGGCCACAGCCCACCTCTTTTAAAAACGAAAAAAAATTAGGCTTTATAAAGGAGAAAAGGGGAAACCAAGAGAGGAATAGGGAGAGATAGTTTTGGGTGGCTAAAAAGTTCGGAGAACACTCGAGGAGTATTCTCAATTGTTTGTTATTCATCTATTTCTTTATGTTGTTCTTGAATTTCTTTGTGTTTAGAATGACAGTTATGAACTAATTTTCTGTTTAGGGCTGTTAATTGAATCGCTTGAATCCATATTATGAACTAATGCAATTATCATTCCTTCTTCATCTTCTTTTCAATTCCTGGAAATCTATGTTTATTGATTGATTATTGATTGGCCATCTATATTTGTTGACCCTCGATTTGGCCAACGACACGGAGTCAAAAATACGACAAGAAATGATATGATAATCAAGAATAGAATCTAATGGTAAAGAACAGACACAAACGATTTATTGTGGTTCGGCCCCAGTGAATGGTAATGACCTACGTCCACTTAGTGCTATTATTAATATTGGATCACAATGCCGCGATCAAAGAACTAGGGTTCTTGAGTTTCACAAGCCTTAGGGGAAATACAACTATTTGGAGGATAATCGCACTGTATGCTCTTTCTCTCAGTATTCAGAAGAAAGATTCAAAAGTCAAAAGTCCCCTCCTTGAGCTCTCTCATGCATATTTATAGGCTCAAGGGGAGTTACACGGGCCAATGGGCCTTAACTATCCTTAATATCTGAGTATCAAGGCAATAAAGAAGAAATAATCAACGTAGTTATTATAAGATTACAATCTTTTAAGGAAATAAGCCGAAGCATATGACCAGCCTGGTCGCATCTAATCGTGAGGTTTGACGAAGCAACGGGTAGCTGGTCGATAATCGAACAACACCTCTTTATTTCGACTCTGCCATGTGTCAACCACGTGTGAGAAATCCTTGCCACATCATCAGCAGCCGTTTTTGGGTAAACATTTGCCCCCCAAGTTTTTTTTACTGCGACCAACATAAAGTAAACTTAGGAAACCAACTCTTCACTTACTCCACAAAATCTGTCAGAGCTGCCCATGCCTTCTCGAAAAAGGTAACTAATCATGTCCAATCAAGTCTTTTCGGTTTCCAAAAAATTTTCTGACGGCTATTGCACTTCCCCATACTTTGAAAAAATAATAATTCCATGATTACCTTTTTTACGGTGCCACAATCACTATAAATAATACCCCAAGATCACATTTTTACTTTTTACTTTTCATTTATCTTATCTTCTTCAAGAACTCTGAAGAACTTCGACCATCAGAGCCCAGAAAACCCAGAAGCTTTCATCGCTGATCTAAGGAACTTTCACTCAGACATTCAAAACGTTCGTGTTCGTACTCTAGCTTTCATCCAAGTAAGTTTCCCGAATCTTTCAGTCGTTTGAGATGCCATGCAAAAACATTTTATATTTATTTTGTATCTGGGCTCTTGAATGTTCTTGGCTTAAACTATTTTGGGGTAAATGGCATATTGATCGACGTTTGATAGGGTAGTGAAATAATGTTTTATAGGAGTTAGGAGTCAGTTTGGTAGTCGAGATTGTGGATTTAGGGCGTAAAATCGAATGCTTCGATTTTTAAGCTAGTTGAAAAACTAGGTTTTTCGCACCCCTTCAGAGTTGAAAAAGTTTTCTCTGAAAAACTTTTTACTTCCACTTTTTAATTCGTTCTCAAACTGCTCGTATGAAACTTAGTGTTTTTGCTAGAATGTTGCTGGCCGTATAAAAACTTTAATTTTATACGCGAGCAACGTTATTCTAACTCTCAACACAAGTTTCTAGGCTTTAAGTTCTCATCTCCCCTTCTCTGTTCGCAAATTTTCATGCAAGATCCGTGGGGATGTTAGAGACCAATTGACGACGACCTACTCGTCCAACTGCTCGTGGATGAAGAACAACCGTCATTACTTATTCCATACATCCCTTTTTCTCGAATTCCACCTAATAGACCTCACTCAAACCCTCCAGACATGGGTAGAGTAAAATCCACTGCCCAAAAAAAGAAACCATCAAAACCTTCTGAAAACCAGCCTGCTTCTCATGCAGAAATTCCCTTGACCAGCAGTAGAGCTGAGAGTACTCCCGAGCCAGGAATCCAAACTCAAGCCCAACTTTGAAACGTCGTTCAACTAGATGTCGAATGGTACGTTGCCCCTCCTAGTCGAGTAACGATTAGGATGATTTCCAATTACATCAAGAAATACGGGCTTCCTGGGGTGACCCTAGTCCAACCCACCAGAGACCAACAGGCAAATCTGCCTGGAGGCGCCTTCAACACCTGGTCGAGGTATCACATCGAAGCGGGAGCGATCCTGCCTCTCCATCCTTTCTTTCAAGGAGTGGCCAATTATTTTGGGGTCGCTCCTTTCCAAATAACCCCAAATGGGTATAGAATGCTTTATGCACTCTATATCCTTTATAGTCATAAGAAGTGGCCGGTCCCCACGCCACATGAGGTCAACTACCTGTTCGACCTAAAATCCAACCCCAACCAAGAAAATACAGGGTTCTTCCATTTCTGCCACTAGGAAACGACCCGCACTTTCCTGAGTGATACCACTTTTATATCTAATGTGGGGAAGTACCATCTAGAATACTTTCTGACTACCGATATGGTCGCTAACAACCTGACCTTCACCCAAGGAGGTAATATCTTTGCACCCCTGGTCGTTTGTTTTCCTTTGATTCCTCTTGCATTCCCCTTAGAGGTTTAGAGCATTTCAGGTCCATGGCTGCGACTGGCTCCCACTCCAGACATGGAAGTCCGATCAGCCCTCTTGGCCAGCATGACCGACGTAGAGAAAACCGTCAAACAGCTGGTCACCGAGGCCAATCTGAGACTGGTCGGCCTTCTGGCACCTCACCAGGATGTGAGGGAATCTACCGCAGGGAGTGCCACCGGCACTGAAGTCCCCTAACAACAACAAGATATGTCACAACCTCCAACGAGAAGGGCAACAGGGGTGACTATCAATGAACCAACCGGCGCCCCGCGACCTGCTGCTACACCAGCCCCTCCAGGGAAGGGCAAGAAGAAGGCCTTCAAACATATTCTTGAGTCATCGGACGAGAACGGTACTGATTTTTTGCTTTTAGATAGTCTGCCTATTCCCTGTCACCTTTTTGATGGGGATGGAAACTTTAAATACACACCTGCTTTAAATTCAGACTTCTTCAGGCCAGAGAGTGAGTGTAGCACTAGTAAAGTATATAGTGTAGTGACCAGTAATTATAGCTCGAGTATTATACTTTTAATTTATTTGCCCTTGTTTCCTAAACTTAGCAAGCTCCTTTTATTATATTGCCTGATTGTTTGCTTGTTTCTTCCTTGCAGACATGCCTGCTGAATGAGCTTTCGACTTGTACGCCAAATCGGCGAACAAGAAAAAATCCCACAAGCGCCAGTCTGGGGAAGGCTATAGCCATCCCTCCGCGAAGAGGTCTTGAACAGAAGACCCTGTGCCATCTACTCCCACAAAAGAGACAACTCCTCCACCAGCTCCTGCCAGAGAGGCAACTCGGCCGTTTCCAGTAAATCCAGATCCCCCATCTCCAGTTGGACAGACTCCTCCACCAGCTCCAGCCGACCTTACGCCTCTAGTTTCTACCGTCTAGCAGCTGGTTGGTCACCGAGAAGAAGCCTCAGGAGACGACCTCACGGGCGTGGTGCTCAATTCATCCAAAGATAGGTTGTCCAGAATAACAAAGCACCGTCACAGCTGGGAGGCGATTCAGGAGACTGGCTCCATGGCGTTTGATCAAGTCTTCAACCGCGCACTAAACGGAGTGCTTGCTGTAAGTTGCTCTTTTTATTATATTTTATGAATTTCCTCGCCAATTCGTCCCTACTAACAACTTTATATCTTTCTGATCGCAGGGAGTTCTTACCAGGACTTCTGGCTGGCGATGCTCGAGGACACTGACCGCTCAATTCGAGAAGAAACTCAGCGATCAGCTTAGTGCTGCTGAGGCTCAATATGCTGAGCAACTCAAGGAGACTGAAGCTACTCATGCCGAGCTGAAGGAAGTTGAGGTGAAGCGTGCCGTCTACTCCCACAAAAGAGATAACTCCTCCACCAGCTCTTGCCAGAGAGGCAACTCGGCCGTTTCCAGTAAATCTAGATCCCCCATCTCCAGTTGGACAGACTCCTCCACCAGCTCCAACCGACCTTACACCTCTAGTTTCTACCGTCTAGCAGCCGGTTGGTCACCGAGAAGAAGCCTCAGGAGACGACCTCACGGGCGTGGTGCTCAATTCATCCAAAGATAGGTTGTCCAGAATAACAAAGCACTGTCGCAGCCGGGAGGCGATTCAGGAGACTGGCTCCATGGAGTTTGATCAAGTCTTCAACCGTGCACTTAACGAAGTGCTTGCTGTAAGTTGCTCTTTTTATTATACTTTATGAATTTCCTCGCCAATTCGTCCCTACTAACAACTTTATATATTTCTGATCGCAGGGATTTCTTACCATGACTTCTGGCTGGCGATGCTCGAGGACATTGACCGCTCAATTCAAGAAGAAACTCAACGATCAGCTTAGTGCTGTTGAGGCTCAATATGCTGGGCAACTCAAGGAGACTGAAGCTACTCATGCCGAGCTGAAGGAAGTTAAGG